>NC_056750.1:541105064-541405064 GCF_019279795.1 Protopterus annectens
TTAAATGAAAATATTTAACTGCAAGGAGTGCTATAAGCCTGATGATATAAACAGAGGGTCTTTTCACCCAAGAAAGATGATATAAACAGAGGGTCTTTTCACCCAAGAAAGATCCATTGTTTCATTATTTCTCTATAATTCCCAGTCTGTCTGGAATTACTGTGTTTAGGTGATGGTCTGTTGTTTGTGTATTTGTGTGTGTATGTCAGTGAGTGTGTGTGTGTGTGTGTGTGTGTGTGTGTGTGTGTGTGTGTGTGTGTGTGTGTGTGTGTGTGTGTGTGTGTGTGTGTTTGTTTTTAGATTGGTTAACTGTATTTTTATTTTTATGTTAAAGGATTTTTAGAAATAAGTATTCCACTTTGCTTGTTTCTCTACATGAGTGAGAGAGAAAGGTGTGTGTGTGTGTGTGTGTGTGTGTGTGTGTGTGTGTGTGTGTGTGTGTGTGTGTGTGTGTGTGTGTGTGTGTGTGTGTCCACGATTGTCTGTCTACAAAGGGGGTTGCAGTGGATTGCACTGTATTTGACTGACAGTGGTGGGATGAAATACATTATTGTGGCAACTATTTATATCTTTATTTATTCAATCATCTGATCAGTTTGACTTCTGTGGTGTGTACAGTTAATAACATTTTAATTATTAGGCAGTTTGGAGATGAAATTAATGTCTGCTGTTGTCATTTGATTGCATTTAAGCAGTCATTGATTTGGCTTGGCAAGGCTGGTGTGTGCTTGAGTGAACAAAATGAAATACCGTAATGTAGTATTATTAGAATTTTTTTATGTTATCATAATCAGACATCTAAATAAAAAGTGGCTAAAATAAGTGAGAATAAGTCTCAATTTATTAAGATTCCAGTGTGGAAAACAGGCCATAGGTGTGTGTGACAAACAGGGCTAACCTCATCAAAAATTCATTAAAAAGTGATGAGAATTGATCTTATTCTAGCACCCTTCCAAACAGCCTTTAAAATACACAAGCTTCCCCTTGTCACAGAGATCACACTCTCCAATAATGAACCAATGGTATCTTTTCAGTCTGACAAAACGCATAGGTTAATTGGATCCTACATAGGCAGCTTTTAGTCTTGGATCCAGGGCTCATGCTTCTCCCCTCTATCCATAAGTCCCTTTTGTTCTACATTAACTCAGATCTCTTTTGCTGCTAGATAGACTGGGATGTGATCTCTGGGCTCTTCCTTTTTCTTCAGCTTTTGGGAAATTGAAGTAGTTTACAATACATTGTCAATACTTTTAATACTTTGTGCTTAATCAGGTTAGTGACCTGTGTGTCTCAGGTGTGACTTTTCTTTCCCTCTACCTATTAAAAAAACTTATGAATAGTTATAATAATTGGAGTGTTTTTTTTTATAGAGTGCTCAGTTTGTTAGTGACCATTAGTGTCTTTGTGTTTTTACTTTTACTAGTATTGTCTTCTTGCATTGCCCAGTGGGTTGATTTTAGTGACTGTGTTTCTTCATCTATGTGTGTTAACTTTTGGGATACCCCATCATGAGTGACAAGGCTTCAGGGTTTAAAAAGTAAAGAACTTGCTGGCACAAGATTCACTACCAGGATCCCCACTTTTTGTGTGTATTGTTTGGGTGTGCCCCCCCCCCCCCGATGCAGACTGTTCTTTGTGTGCTTTTTTATGATAAACAGCCCTCTCAGACAGAAGCAATAAATTGGTTTTAAAGGGTCTTCTCTCTGCCATTACAGGAGAATCAGCCGCTTCGGCTTCTGGATCCCCTTCTAATAAGAAGCCTGAGAACAAGCCTAAGTCTTCTAGGAAAAAGACAGGCAAGAGGATAAAGGTAAGAAAAAAGAAAACACTAGAAAGAGATCTCCTGAACCTTTGGGTCCTTCGGGTCCAACTGCTAAAGTTCAGAGGTTACTGGATCCGGTCACTATTTTGGAACCAATATGGTTCTAGTCCACTCCTCCTCCTCCAAAGTTCTCTCCAGAGCCAGTCAGCCCCTGGTTCCATTCTGAGATCATGCCATAACCATCATTGTACTGGTCCTCCAAGCCACCTTTGGTGGCATTGTCTTTCAGGTCTTTTCAATCTTCAAGAAAAGTGTCCGACGCCAGCGTCAACAGGATGATGTGGAAATTTCTGAAGACCCATATCTAGGTGGGGTTCATCCTTACACCTCTCTCTCCAGATGTGCCAGGCCCAGCCCCAATGACCCTCTCTTCTTGTTTATCCTTCTCTCGTCCAGCCTTTGGATCTGATGGTTAGGGAGCCAAGTGTTTCTCATGGGATGCTGTCATCAGAGCCAATAGCCTAGTTAAATCTCAAGCAGTCTCAGAGCCAAGAAGACAGAGTTGATGCCCAGGGTTCTGGGTTGAATACATGGCTTGACATAACACTACTGCTCACAAAAATAAGAAAAAAACACACGCAGCAAAGGTAGTAGATTCTTTACTTCACCACCTCGGCCTCTTGCCTTCAAGAATACATACAACCATGTGCATTCTACATTTATACCAGGTTCAGCCATTAATTAATTATTCAATCAATTATCTAATAATACTACCTATTCATTTATTTTAAATATCCCATTACCTTAAACCCATATAATTTTTTATATATTTTTTAACATCCTAATACATACATTAAGTACAGTTTATAATACAAAAATATTCAATATAAACAACTTAATACAATAATTAATTATAATTGTTGAATATATAATTAATTTTAAATATACAATTTAAACATAGTCTACCTCTAAATTTAACCCTCTGGGTGTCAAAGTGCCATAGTTTAAAATGATTTTACTTTCAAGCACATTTAATTTTTACTTAAGCTCACCATCTTTAACTTAGAATGGTCTTGCCAAAATATTAAAGAAAAAGTGGAATCATCTCCCCCATGCACTTTGCAAAAATGATCTGCCACAGGACTCTTATAATTTTTATTCTGAATATCTCCCAGGTGTTCTAAAATTCTAACCTTAACAGCTCTTTTTGTTTGACCTATATACCATTTTATTTTATCACATCCACATCCTATAACATACACTACTCCACATGAATTACAAGTAAACCTACTTTTGCTTAAAAAAATTCTACCATTAATTAAACTTCTTGAAATATTTCAAACTTTTGACAAACCTTACATTTTCCACAAGAAAAAGAGCCCACAGCTCTATAATCTGAAACAAATAAAGGCTTATTCAGCAGTTTCTTAAGGTTAGAATATCTCCCATATGAAAGTTTTACCATACCTGGGAATAAATCACCAACTGCCACATCTAAGCATACTAAATGCCATAAGCCCAAAATCAACTTTCTCAAAATAGGTGAAAAGGAAGAAAATTTGGAAACAAAAGAAATATCATGCCCTTGATATGTAGGCTCAGGTCTTTTCAGTCTTCAAGAAAATTGTCCAAGGCCAGCATCAACAGGATGATGTGGAAATTTCTGAAGACCCAGATGTAGGTGGGGTTCATCTTTACACCTCTCTCTCCAGATGTGCCAGGCCCAGCCCCAGCCCGAATGACCCTCTCTTCTTGTTTCTCCTTCTCTCATCCAGCCTTTGGATCTGATGGTTAGGGAGCCAAGTGTTTCTCATGGGATACTGTCATCAGAGTCAATAGTCTAGTTAGATCTCAAGCAGTCTCAGAGCCAAGAAGACAGAGTTGATGCCCAGGGTTCTGGGTTGAATACATGGCTGTCAGAACTGTCCCTTCCCCTGGGTGCTTTGGCTGTTGATAGCTCAACTCCAGTGTCAGTCTCAGAGCTGACTCTAATCAGGTCCTGAGAGGTCTCTCTTTTAGGTTCTTCAGAAGCTGGGTACCATCTTTGGGGATGATTCTGACTATAGCTTTTGAGGCCTTCAAAAGGGTTCTCTCTAGATCAGTAGAGGGAATTTTCTTTTAAGACCACTATTGAGAGACCCAGTCCCTCCTTCAGACATTACCTTATTTCTCCAGGCTGTGACTAGACCCACGTTTGAACTGGCACCTCCAGTGGAATTCAAATTTCTGTCCTGGAAGATTATCTTCCCAGTGGCAATTACCACAGTTTGAGGATTTTTAAACTACAAGCCTTGTCATGTAAGCCACCTTATCTGATTTTCCTTAAGGATAGGGTTTCCCCTTCAAACCAGTCATACTTTCTTCCTAAAGTAGCTTCAGAAGCTGCCATGAATTGCGCAGTATTCTTCCCAAATTTTTCAAACAAAGGAAAATATATGTTATCTTTGCTGGATATTCATGTTCAGTTAAGATTTCATCTTACCATAAGTTTTAGGAAAACTGATCAGCTGTTTGTCTCATTTTCCATTGCCAAACTCATATGGCATTTCTAAAGTCACACTATCCAGGTGGCTATCTGATTGCATTGCATTTATGTACAAAGCGAAGAAATTTATACCTTACAAACATAAAGCCCTCTGTTCTAGAGCAATCACAGTATCTGCAGCTTTCTTTGCCAGACTGTCAATAGATATTAGTGCTGTGGCTATTTTTTCTACCATTCATAATTTTGTTTCCCATTATAAGCTAGACAATGCAGTCTTGGTCCCATGCTTCCTTTGGCTTTACCAACCTTTGGAATATCCTTCCATGAGACCTCCCTGGAGTTCATAGTAGTTGGGAACGCTGTCCCATGGGTTGAGGCAGATGGAAAAGACTACATCTGATATAAAAGTTATGTACTTACCATAATGCTAGATCCATGTTGTATTGGACCTCTCCATATCCTCATATCAACCACAGTTTGTACTGTACCCTGGTATCCTTTTCTGGTATCCCATTTCTCCCTTTTCATTGGAAGTAGAGATAAATCTTGGATGTAGACAAGGAAACTCAATCTGAGGTACTGTATGACAGAAGGGAGTTATGGGTAAAGGGGAAAAGCCTGAACCCTGGACCGGAGAGTTTAAAAGTTGCCAATGTTTGATCTGATCGGATCCAATATACCCATGAAACGAGATGGAAGAAAACAACATGGATCTATGGTAAGTACTGTTATGAAATGAGACACTGCCAGCCCAGCTATCTGGAATTTTGTAAATAATTATATGTCATTTGTGAATATCAACATGATTTGTGTAAGATGCTTGTGTTACAACTGTATTAGAAATGCATGTTATGTGTATATCAAACTTGTTTGTACAGATATGTGCATTGAAAAGGGTTTGCAAAATGCTTGTGTTTAAATGGATTCATAATGTACCTTGCTGGAAAAGAACAAAAATGTACATGCACTACTGTAACAGTTTAAATGTATGTATTTTAACAGTGAAAACTGGGACACAGGAACTTAACTTCAGTCTAGTAAATTTAAAAACAAATAGCTGAAATTAAATTACTTTTGGCAGCAAGGAGACACAGAGTCTGTGCTGAGAGGCTCTCTGTATTTTCTTGGATGTGTTTTATAACTTCCGGTCTTTGCCAAAGATCTGAGATCTATGTATTTTTACAAGTAGATGCTAAATGCTACCATTTTCTATCAATGGTTGTTTTGAGCCTGGGAACTAGGAGTCAGATGACAAGCAATGATGACATTCTGCAAGTTATCCCAGCAGTAATATTTGAGATATTATTTTGAGAACTCTCTGAGTGAGACAAGGCATTCTGTATTCTGTCTTTGACCTGACAACAACTAAAGAAGATCCATTCACCACATCTGCCTTGCCCTGTAAGTAAGTTAACTAGGGTATAGTAACTCTCTTAGATATAGTCAGGAGGAGTATAGCAAAGCTTAGCTTAGATGTTTTTCTTTATTTATTTGAGACTGTCCCGCAATGTTGTTTTAAATATTTCCTGTGATTTTGAACTCTGATATCACTGTAAATATATATTTAGTATTGTCTTGTTCTTTTATTATTTATTATTAAATATATTTAAACATTTCATTGTGGCTGATTGACTGATCTGTCTAGAGATACTTAGGTTCTGAGATTACTTGCATATTTATTTGGTGACAGTGTGGGCCACTCCTAATAGCCTTGCTCTTAGTCATACTACCATTTGTATCAATAGTAACATTGCCCAGTAGGATTGGACACCCTTTGTTAAGGGCCTTAAAGTAGCTAATGAGGAGCTGGCTGGTGGCAGTGATAACTACCTTATAGTCCGGGAAAAAGGGGACATAGCTAGTAAACCTGTGCCAGCATTTCTCAGGTGTGTGTGTGTGTGTGTGTGTGTGTGTGTGTGTGTGTGTGTGTGTGTGTGTGTGTGTGTGTGTGTAAATCAAACCTTAAAGAGTGTGTGTGTCAGCTACTTGGGCAGGGACATGAATCACTGGTTGGACAGAGAGAGAGTGCTGGAGGTATTGGCTTGGCCACTCAGCTAAGATCTCAACTGTATATCTGTGCCAGTGGGGAGTCTTATTGGGGATCCAGAGAAAAAGAGAGAAACCAGCCCTGGACTGACTGTGCTCTCTGTGTACTCTTAAGGGAAATTGCACTTGATGCAGAGAGCTGCATCTGGTAATACTGTGTGTGTAACTTGTCATCCTCCCAATGTACATCCCCCACTGGTGCCAGTGGTGAGGATTGAAGCTCCTTGATTACTAGTCCAGTGGTGAGCTACCACATTTATTGGTTGGCAGTGGTGGGATCACCACATCACATATTAGGATTCAATGGTGTGGCTATTGAACTCCTGTAGCCTGTCACTAAAGAAGGTGTTTGTACTCTCAAGCAGCCACACAGTGAACATTTAGCATTTTATATCACAATAGTTTTATTTATTTTTTGTTAGCTTAGTTAGTCAGGGAGAGCAGGAAAGGATGTCATCACAGGAGTATGGCAAGCTGACAAGGAGCCAGCTGGCTGAGATGTGCCAAGCCAAAGGACTGGGGCATGCCAACTGGGCTATAGCGGAAATGATTGCAGCCTTAGTCACAGCTGCATCACAGACCAGAAACCAGGATGACAACCAGACTGGCCTTGGGGATGTACAACTCTCAGAAAATGGACAGTTCAACTTTGCCTCAGAGGACTTAAAAATCTGTCTGAAGTAAGAGACTTGAACTGGAGGTTAAATGGTTAGAACTAGAATCAGCATAGAGACTGTGGTGTTTGGAGGCTGAAGAAAAGGAGAAACAGATGGCATTAGAATCAGCAGAGATATTGAGACATCTGGAAGCTGAAGAAAATAAAGGGCAGAGGCAACATGAAAAGGAAATGCTGACTCTTCACCTGGGTCATGAAGGTAATGGAGAAGGGAGTAACTGAAACCCAGAAGCAACAAAGGTCATAAATTTCTTCCACAATTTACAGAGGATGATATTTTTTATAGTTTTATTCATATGTTTGCAAAGTTATGTAAGCAGTATAATGTTGATCAAGGGGTCTGGGTATGGTTCCAGACCCCCTTACTCCATGGTAAAGCTGCAACTGATATTTCTAAATTGTCTGATACTGATTGCTTAAATTATAATACTGTTAAAAACTATTTATTAGAGTGTTTTAAGTTAACACCTGAAGCTTATAGAAAAAAGTTTTGTGAGCATAGATGCAGGGCAGATAAAAGTGTGTGTGAATATATTGCTGAGTTAAGCACTTATTTTCATGGATGGGTGAGTGGGTGTCAGGTCACCACATTTGAAGGGCTGGCAGACCTTTTGGTGAGAGAACAAGCCCTTAGCACTTTGCTTGGGGACATGAAAATCTGGTTGGCAGTCAGAGAATGTAATACCACAGATGAGATGGGGAAAAAGGGTTATCTGTATCTAGCAATCAGGGCATCACTGCACAGGAAAGGGATACCCAGTGCTGCACATGAGTCTAAGGGAACCCACTGGTGGGCAGCCTAAACTGCCGCTACAGAGTCTGACAGTAGTTCAGGTACATGGCCAGGATCAAGGGTTAAATTACTTAAATGCAACCAGTGGGGCCATGTAGTATATAAATGTTCACAGAAGCAAGGTGGTGAACAAAAGGTAGGAGATCCAGTAAATGGAAATGACAGAATGCCAGCAGTAAGTTGTCTGGAGACAACAAGGGTACCAAACTACAACAAGAGGTTATATCCTGTCTTAGTAGATGGGAAACAAGAGACTGCTAAGAGAGAACAGCCTCTAACCAAACCATTGTGAAGCCTGCAATGGTTAAAGAGGAGCAATACTTGCTTGGGCAGTCTACTCCAGTCAGAGCTTTAGGAGGGACCCCATTCCAAATACCTTTGGCTAGGGTTCACCTTGACTGGGAAGGTAGAAGCAAGCAAGTAGGTGTGTTTAAGGATGTTCCTGCAGATGTCCTGATAGGGAATCATTTTGATAATGCAGTACCTTGTGTGCATGCAGTGACACGCAGTCAGGGTTGGAGACAAATATTTGGGTCTGGTAGCCCAGGGGGGACCCAGACAGACCGCATACTTGAAGCAAGGACTGGTGAGGTGGTTACTTCAGGGAGGGAGCTACCCAGTAGCAGTGAGATTGAAGGTGAGCCACACCTGCTTGTGGGTACTGATGTTCCCTTGGACAGAGTGACTGCAAGGACAGAGGTGAGTAGTAGTACCCAGGCTGACAGTGAGGCACTAAGCTTAGATGTTTTTCTTTATTTATTTGAGACTGTCCTGCAATGTTGTTTTAAATATTTCCTGTGATTTTGAACTCTGATGTCATTGTAAATATATACTTAATATTGTCTTGTTCTTTTGTTATTTATTATTAAATATATTTAAACATTTCATTGTGGCTGAAATGTCTAGAGATATTTAAGTTTTGAAAGTACTTGCATATTTATTTGGTGACACTGAGGGCCACTCCTAATAGCCTTGCTCTTGGTCAAACTGTAATTTGCATTAATAGTAATATTACATAGTAAAATTGAACACACTTTTTCAAGGGCCATAAAGTAGCTGATAGGGAGCTGGCTGGTGGCAGTGATATCCACCTTATAATCTGGGCAAAAGGGGGAATGGCTAATAAACTTGTGCCGGCCTTTCCCAGGTGTGTGTGTGTGTGTGTGTGTGTGTGTGTGTGTGTGTGTGTGTGTGTGTGTGTGTGTGTGTGTGTGTAAATCAAACTTCAAAGAGTGTGTGTGTCAGCTACTTGAGCGGGGACACAAAGCACTGGTTGGACAGAGAGGGTCCTGGGTGTCTTGGCTTGGCCACTCAGCTGAGATCTCAACTCTATAGCTCTGCCAGTGGGGACTCTTATTGGGATCTGGAGAAAGAGGGAGTAACCAGTCCTGGACTGACTGTGGTCTCTGTGTGCTCTTAAGGGAAATTGCTCTTGATGTAGAGACCTGCATCTGGTAATAATGTGTGTGTAGCTTGTCATCCTCCCAGTGTACGTCCTCCATAGGTGCCAGTGGTGAGGATTGAGGCTCCTTGATTACCAGTCCAGAGGTGGGGCATCACAAGTACATAACTTTTATTTAATATAAATTGAAACACAATGTAACGTGTACCAGCTGGGTAACTTGTTTTTAACTGTAAAACAACAAAAAAAGAAACAAACCTCAGAACTCTACACATTTCAAAATTACAGAAATGCTTACATGGTAGCAGACCTCATCTTTCCATTCCTTAATAATTACCTCCATTCACAGACTACTTCTCCTGTCTATTTTCTCCTTCCTCTAGGCTTTGGCTATATAATTATTTATTTACTGGCATTTGTTTACCGACAAAGTCTGACTGAGTAATAAATACCCATTTTTAGTTAAGGCTCGGGGAAAAAAAATCCCCAGAGAGTGAAATACCATCAAATAAAATACTAGCACAAATGTAATTAAAAAAAAGTATAAATACATATAGTTTAATAGCAGAATACATAGGATGACATTAAAGCATGAAGAGACACAAGTGATGTAAAAATAAATAAAAATGATGATTAAATATGGTAATAGGCATATACAAAAGTATTAGAAGTATAGTCTACTATGCTAGGAAATAAAAATAAAAAGATACAAGTCCACCTTAAAAGTGGGGAGAGAGCAGGTGTTGAAAGGTATAGACAGATAGTATGATGAGATGTTAGGTTGGTAAGAATGTAAAGTATTTGTTAATATACAGGTAAGGTGCATGGGCATAGCTATGAGTTAGTGAGAAACTGTTTGAGAGAGGCCTTATATATATGGGGGATAGATGTAGTTCTGATTGAATTTGGGATAGAGTTCCATAGTTTGTATATGCAGTGTGAGTTTAAACTTTGCCGGTTACTATTTTTTGGTTTAAAGATTTCAAGCAGGTTTCATTGAATACTGCTTACACTTACAGAAGAACTTATAAAACACCCCCAGTGCTATAGCCTTGACAGTACCCCAGAAAAAAACAAATCGAGCTACACAGATTGTTGATCTCATAATCCTAAGTGACTGACCTTAAGGATCTCTCCAAATGTTAGTCACTGCACTGCCTAAGGATAGTCTTAACACTGAAAAAATATTTTATCCCTTAAAGATGGTCCCTAGCAGCCCCTTGCAGACAATGCAGTAATACCTCTCAGCAGACCAAAAACCTTTTACTTCTGGCTTCCAGATGACAGTGGCATTCTGTCCAGCACATGTATGAATCCCAAGGAGGACATTTGCATCTGCTACAAGCAGAAAAGAAGCAACAAACAAAACACAGATATTTTATGAATACCAGTGGCTGGCTTGCCCCTTCTCAGCTGGAAATCAAATAGGTAAATCCCATGTATCAGTGAATTTTATTTTTTAAAAAAGTTTCCATTCCTCTCTAAACAAAACTAAAGAGACAGAAGCTCACTGTAGTATCCTTTTTCAATACATTGCAGTGGTGCAAATAGTGCAGAAGCATCACAACTGGTCACTTCACCTTCTGAAGCCTTCTCTGATTGAATGTTTGCACTCTCTATTCCAGTTAGTTACAAATGTGATTTGTGAGTGAAACAGGCCAATCAGAGAAGGCTTCCAGAGGCAAATTGACCAGTCATGATGTTGGCTTTATATAATTTTCTGCTATATTGACAATTCTTATCCATCCATTCATCCACAACTCCTTTTTCCATTTTCATACATGGGGCCGGAGTGTCACTTCAACAGTCACAATCATCTAGAGCCAAGGTTCACACCACTGAGTGGCTATCCCTGCAGTGGCTATTGACAATTCTTTTATCTCAGATTAACTGTATCCGCCCTCCCCATTTCATTATACCACCACAAACTATGTATAACTGAACTAGTCTAAATCTTATTACTTCTCATTTAATGTTTATCTGTTACCAGAATTGTCCTTATCTTTCACCACTCACTTACTTATTCTGACGTTGCCCAGGCTTACAGTTAGGTACTTTAGTTTACTCATCCTTGTGACAGAGACCAACTGGCCAATTTATTTGAATCAGTTTGCTTATATTATTCTTTCTTTTCTTTATTTCCATCTCTTGTTTGTTTTGTTAGCTTTTTCACTTCTTCTAATCTTGTTTTTATTTTAGTTTTCAATTTCCCTGTGATTCCTTTCTTGGCGACTATCAACAGGAAAGATGCTACCTATTTTACACATTGTGCTAATTAATTTTTCCTCAAATCAAAAGCATAATTTCCTTTGTTACTCTCACTTCATCTCCTGTTATGTCATCTATGCATTCCTGTAACTTTCATTTATAATCCTGTAATTACATACATTCCCAAAAAATATGTTCTTATGCTCCCTTTTCCTCTGTCACATTTCAAGCATTTCCCATATGTAACAGAGAGCAGTTTTGTATTTTTAGTAGGTGTGTAAAAGTATTTGTTGAAACACTTCCAGCCAAAAGTTTAGAATATCTTAGGTTTAGTAGCCTGCCTGGTTGTCAAATATATCTCTTTCCAGTCTTCCATAATGTATTCTTTTGGTAAAGTGTTATCCCGTGTCTTTTTAAAGCCTATTGCTTTAATCTCTAATAATCCTTCATATGCTCTAGTAATTAGGGATTTTTGTCCATCTAATCTGCCTTGTCTCCATTGTGTGTTCCACTATCACTGGTTTACTGTATGCATGGGATCTCATATTTAATTGTTGGAAGACCGCTGATCACTTTCCCTTAGAATAAATGCTTGTTTTACTTCCTCCCATGCCATTTTCCATATCCTTCATTTGTTTTTGTTGCCAAAACCTTGGATTTGTGTTTTTTTTCTTTTCCATATTGTTGCTGCAGATTCCTTTCTGTTTTTTTTACTTTTTCCATTCATAATCCATTGGAAGTATTTTCCCCTCTCCATTCAGATATTACTTATTTTTTAGTGTATACTGAGCCACCATTACTCTTTGCAGAACTGTGAAACACTTACTCTGTTCCATATGAAATGCGGAGTTTACACCATGAGGTGTGCATGAGCACTAAGTGAGTGAGTATTGAGGCAGACTGGGAATGGAAGTGACTGACTGTAGACTGGTATGATCACAGGTAAATTGTCATTGACCTGCTGTAATACAGTGCCTCCCCATTTCATTTAGCCCAACCCAATCAGTTGCTTCCTACAACCCTACAGAGCTCTGGCGCATACACTATGCAAAGGCTGAGATTGAATGGGGTTCAGTATTAATATCATACGTTTTGCTAACAATAAAGCAGTCTGTTATATTGTCCAGGGCCACAGAGCTTTCTTTTTTAGATTTGATAGCAACTTAACAAGGATCTGACTTGTATTGCACTTGTCTTTGCCTTCCTGGCCTAGGCTAAGTCTGAAAAGAGTCTTCAGACTACTGTACCAACCTGGTTAACAATGGTAAAATAAAATAACTAAAATAAAGCTGTTCTATAGTGATAATGGGAGATGCTGTGTTAAATAATTCAAGGAAGGGGACAATGGGATGTGAGTGAATGGAAATCATAGAGCTAAATGTATCAGCCAAGATATGTGTTATGACTTCAGTATCAAAATGGGTACTGCTGTTCAAATTGAGATCTATATAGTATTGGGCCATACTTACAATAGTTCTAATATAGTTGAAGAATCCTTGTGATTACCCTTTGAAAGGTTAGCGTCATTCAGTTCATATCCAACTTTACTCTTCTTAGTGATAGCACACCTGCATATACTTCTCCTGACTAATGGTAGAATTTTTTTAAATGAACCATATGATTTTCTCCTTCTGTTATAAAGTTTGTTTATCTGAGTATTCTATCACTAGAGTTCAGTACTGACTTTTCTACCATACTTATGCCTAACATGTGGTAGATTGTGACTTATCTACACATTGGTAAAGATGGCTGTTAAAGTCATGAGTAAATATGGATTTAGAGATCAGGGTATCAGGAAGCAAAGTACTTACTTACTTAAGCCCCTCAGGCAGATTTATATGGTTGGATTTGGAGTAGTACCTGAATGTAGTTGAATTTGTGCCCATTTTGCTCTGATGCATTGGCAGCTACCAGTTTGCATGACTATCCATATTGTTAATTTTGGACGTTACTGATATGATTAAACAGAAATATATGGAGTAATTGGGCTATTTAAAAAAGTACTATCAACACATTTCACTGAGTATTTTTTATATAATCTTGTGTCTCTACCCCCCCCTCCACAGTAAACAAACATGCTAATTTCAACTGATTCATCATGCTGGGATGCTGCAGTTTTTTTTGAAAAGCAGGTCAAAATAGGTTGTTATTAGGCTATGTTATGAAATATATGTTATTAAATAATTCACTTTTATCATGTTAAAAACAAATTGTACAATTTCACTTCAAATATTCAAACAATTTTTTGAGGGAGGGCATATGCCCTTGGAGACTCATCAGATGAAATTTGGGGTTCTTTTTGCTACCCCTCCTCATCATCACAAATACACACGCACACACACACCACACACACACACACACACACACACACACACACACACACACACACACACACACACACACACACACACACACACACACACTTCCATGTTTGTGCATGTCCTTAATTTACAGCATATGAAATAAAAATGTCATTAAACATATAACTAAGAGTTATATTTTTGTATCTTAATTCATTTCCTTGTTATTTTCATCTATTAATATGCTACATTTGCCCTTTGTCTTCCAATTATCTGGTCCACCACCATGATCATGCACTGCTGGTTCTCCTACAGGGCAAGAAGCAGTCAATATATAGTCTTAATCTTGGCAGCCATTCAAAGTTTTTCCTGTTCAAGACATAACTCCATCCTTTGGAGTGCGTACACCTGCCTAAGTGAAGGTTGGCTTCACCTTCCCACATGGATGTTCATGCCCTGAATATGCCTGATGAAGGTTGTTGTGTGAAAGTAGTTGACACAACCTAGAGCACATCCAAAGCCCACATACTGCTTGGTGTACATCCACTGTCTTGCAGTTGTCAGCTCCACAGAGGCCTAGATTTCTCACCTGTTCCATGAATGGGTAAGATGTTATCAGCAGCTCACTCCTTTCTTCCACTGCCAGCTCTTCTGATCACTAATCAGTTTCAAGTTACCAGGGTCGCAGTCACAGCTTAACCTCTCTGTACAACAGAGCCAGTTTTTATTTTTACTTTAAGTCTGTTACCGATGGCTAATACTATAACAAATATACATCACTTTGGTCATGAGCCCTTTTGATGGCATCCTTTGTACTATTTTTATTCATGTACAATTAATTTTCCTAGAAAAATAATGTGTGTGATGCTTTACACTTTATACTAATTCTCCTAAACACTAGAAAAAAAATCACTCTATGTCCTAGTGAATGTATTTACATATTGTTTCTGCAGATCCTTTCCTCTACTAACTTGACTTTCTAATCCCTCTGGTTCTCTAATGCCCATCTGCTTTCCCAGCCTATATATCGTAGCACATCATTCACAGAGAAGTCCCGTCTAGCAGCTCTCATAAGGAAGCCTTAACTGGCTTTCCTTACCTGAAATAAAAATTCTGTTTCTTATGTATCGCCACTGACGAAAAATGTTACAAAATGAATATTAAGTATCTGATACATGTGAAGGTTAATTAAAACGCACACTGTTGCATCACAGGGGAGCCATGTTTTTAAATTTCTCTCTATACATTGTATGTATTCTGATGAAGTTTATTTGTTAATGAAGAACCATCTATCTACAACCCCTTTTCACATTTTTGCACATGGGGTCAGGGTGTCACTTCAACAGTGACAAACATCTGGAGCCAAGGTTTACACTACCTTGTTATTGAAGATGAAAGTGCTGAAAGCTATATTAAAATACTGTTTATCATTGATGTTTATTCGTGTTGTGGTACAGTATCCCCATCACTAATTAACAACTTTGTATCACTTAATTTGCCACACTGACATGTTGCTCATAAGTAGCACTCATCTGGAACTCCAAATTATCACAAAGCCATACAAGGATAAGAACTGCCAAGGATCAGTACATTATCACTGCTATTCTTTGTCCTCCCCCATGGCTGCATGCAGAATGTCCTTCCCAGTATGAGTGACACAGTCAACTGTAGCTCATCTCCCACCCTGATATCCCTGTTATTCCTTCCTTCCTGACAATAATCTGTGTTACCTAGACTGCTGGTTCCTTAACCATGGTCTTACTGTAAATCTAAAACAAAACAACACCATGGCTTTCATTCAACACAGACAAAAGTATGCAGTTCTTAATATTCAAAATATTTATGATGGTCTGTGAGCTATAGTACAGATCATATTATGTTAACACTAATGAGCTAGCCAAAGAAAATTGTGTTCAGTGAGGGTATATTTATCTTCTCAATCTGAGTCTCAAAGAATAACAAAGTAACATACCAAATATGTACCAAACATTCCATACAAAATAACAAAGGGTCTGAAGAAGTACAGGTACTATCCTGTACAAAAGCACTTACTTTATTTGTGAATAAATAATTATTTTTGGAGTGTATCCAGGTCATGTTCATACTTTTTTATTATTTTCCAAGTTTGTTTTTTTGTTATTTTCCAAGTTTGTTTTGTGTCTTCATAGTATTGAGTCTCAGAGAAGTTAAATCTACACCTCAAGGAGGTTATAACACATATCCTACGCCTCTGCCTTATTTACTCATCAGATAATCACTACACCTAACACTGCATACTGTTAACCAGTGCACATGCATCTCTGTATTAACATGTAGTCTGTCATGTTTGCATTCCAGTGCAGATGTTTTGTTTGTTTATTATCTAGCAATAAGACTGGTACATGATAGCACAGTTTATGTAACCTAATTGAATTCTTCTCATTACAGTACTGCTGTTTCTTCAGTCACAAGCTTCAGTGTACTGCTTTACTTAAATTTTAATCATGATTTGTCTTCCATTCCTTAGGACTCCTATTGCAAATAAACTGCTCCATATGCAGTTACTTTAATGTATTGTCTTAATATAGGAAATGATATATCCAAAAAAAAAAAAAAACTGGCAATACCTCAGTAACCCTTTACAAGTCAAAATGTTACATCATATAAGCTTTCTCAGTTGTCATAATTTTAAATAAATATATATGGCCTGTCTAGGTGCTTATGTTTGTGTGACTGATGTTTTTCCCTCCTTAAAAGATGACATAGGTATGACAGCATAGTTGAGAGTGTGCAGAACAAATCTATTAATCTAGATCACCAGTACACCTGTGTTTGAGACATATAACTGACAGTTACATATAGCAACCCTGTTTATGTTACGTAATCTCTTTTTCCACAGTGGTCACATCTGAGAAGTACATTTTAAATTATTCTAAAAAACCCAGCAAGTATGTTGATCAGTGTGAGTCACAGTTCAGGTGGAGAATCATTAAACACTCTGGGCTGCAGGAAGCTTCTATGAATGTACCATCTGCATAATGTCTCCAGTGCCTGTCTAGAATCTAACAAGGGAGACAACAGCACATGACAGCATTGCCCATGAGTAACCAGGACTGCATCTGTTAAGCTGCTGTATGCAATAGTACCTGGAAAAGACAAATGTATGCCGGGGTATTATAAGGCTTCATGTTAATCAAGACTGCCAGAATGTTTTTTTTACAAGGTGATATTTACCTGACATATTTGTTCAGTTATAATGAAACACCTTGTCTTCCCCTCCTGTTCTGTGCAGTGATGAGTTTATAAACAGAGTTTATAGCTATGGATATATTAATCACAGAGAAAATCAGCACCATAAACACATACATAGACACACACACAAACACACATATCCACACAATGTGCCCACACAGCAAAATAAGTGAATAAAACAATTTGAACATGAAAAACTAAATTTATCCTGCAATGTGTGTTCAGACTTCAACAGGGTTACATGTCTTCTGAAGGGGTCATTTTATGGAAATGCAAATAAAGTTTTCAGTGAACATGGAAAAATAAGAGAAAAAGTGCAGTTACATCTTTTATTCCTCAGGGTTACTGTAGTTCCAGCTCTAAAAGATAAGTTGGTGTTGAAAATTTTATGAAGACACTGATTTTACCTGAAAATGGCAATTAAAAATTATTTTTGTTTTCTCCATTTTGTTTTCCTTTTGCAAAAGGTTTGAAAAGAATTCATGCTCTGACCACACAGGCCAATTATGAGCTGTGGATTGATCTGGAGGACTTTGAGAATGGGACTGCTTATGCTCACTACAGCACATTTGGTATTGGTTTGTTCTCCGTTGATGCAGAAGAAGATGGATATCCACTCACTGTAGCTCACTACTCAGGAACAGCAGGTCAGTTTAAAGGAGATGTATGGTCTGTTTATCCTAAGACAGGGAGGGGGAAGAAGATAATGAAGAAATAACAAAACTATTAGTCTGTGACCCAGGTCTTGAACAAGTAGTTTGGCACCTTTCATGTTCTATCCTCAGTGCCAAACAGCAACATCAATTATAACAACAGACATATTATAATTTAAATGTAGTGTATAGCAAATTAACATAGTGCTAAATCTTGTTTTGATGGATATTCCAAATTCCAGATACTCCAGAAGATTGTTTTTATTTCATGTGGAGGGGATGGTTTCAAAAAAGAAAGCTTTGTTTAGTGTTAGTGCACATGAAACAATAAGACAGCTTCATAATGACTTCATTAATGATTTTCATAAACTGGTACGTGGTCTGCATGTATTTAAAGTTTATATCTACAGTGAGTGGCTAAATATTACTAGACACTTTTAGATTTATTTATTTATTTGTTAAACAGTTAAACACACTAATTCAAAGAACCTACTTAAATAATGCCCCAGGATGATATTTATACTGAAAACAAAAAGAAATTTGGGCAGGACACCAAGGAAATTAACCTTCCCTTCACCAGACAAGTTACATGGAATCTTTCAGGATCCATGTCTATTACCACACCAAAACTTGATGACTTTTTGTCTCTTCTGATGAGGGCAGTTCTGAAATGTAGCTTGTGTCCTGTCCTGTAAACACACACACACACATACACACCCTTTCATACTGCAGTGCAAAGACAGAATTCATGACCCTTTGATTTTTTTTTTCATGCAAGATAATTGTACGTTGAGCTAAGCTGCTGATGTGACTGGTGTAATCACTATATTTGCATCATATGATTTTTTGCATGGTCTCATTGCTGCCCACACACAATATAAGCACTGCAAAAATATCACATGAATTTTAAAATGTCTGAAATATTTTCTTCACAGAACCAGTGGTGGCTAGTGACTTCAAATCAAAGAGGGGGCTGCAGGAGACAGCTGAATGGGTGGGGTCAATGGGAAGGGGTGTGGTCAATTAGAAAGGGGAGGAGCTATGCTCAAAACCACAAAAACTAAATATACTGCCCTGGGTGCCAAACCGTTATTATGAGAGTCCAATCAAGACAAAATGAAGTGTAGAAGAATAAAAATATTTAAATGCATTGGCTGCATGACCGCTTAATATCTAGATGGAAACAAAAAAGGTTGTGAGGCATGAAAAAATAAATTACTTTTTTTTAAATACATTAATGGAATGCCTATCAAAATCAAGTATAAGAAAAACAAGCAGCACTCAACTCAAACCACTTCTTGCACTGCAGTTCTAATTATAATTTATATTCAGCTTTATTAAAGTACCAAGTAACATGCTGAAAGTAGAAATCTCTGATGCCCCCACTTGTAAAAATGTTCCTTGTCCAAAAAAAGACCTGCTGTCTGACATCTACTTGTTTCATGGGGAAAACATGATCAAAGTAAAAAATGAAAAGCAAACAAGAAATAAGCTGAAGATACATTGCTTAAAAGGATTACTGTACAGGTTATGGACCACACTAAAAGGATTACTGTACAGGTTATGGACCACACGATTGGCATTCTGTTTACGGGTAAAGTCTGCAGAGATGACTGGAAGTCTCCAAGTGTAATGAGACTCTTAAAATAATGTAATCCTGTCCTTTATTACAAATACTGGCATATGCATTTCAATACCCAAGGCTTATACATTATCTAGTTAAGTATTCTCTACATGGCAACAGAAAGGCTTTCAATGTTGGCAATTCTTTAACAGTATGCTTATTAAAGCTTACTTGCATCTTGCAATCTCAGCCAAGCTTACCTAATGGTCATTAAAGTATTGCTACTTAAACACAGTGCAACAGGCACTTTGAGTAATAAGCATAAATCAACAGTACAAAAAATATGACAGAAACCAGACCATTCTGTAAAAGTCAAGGACAGATGAAAAGCCACTCTAGTACTTGTGTCTGCCTTGGATGGGGGAGATACTCTGCACATTTACACTGCATAACTACTCCTTGCCTTGCTTCGACACATGCAGAGTCACTACATGGGGGAGTGGGGTGCAACAAGTATGTCACAGTTTGAAATGTCTCTGGCTGACTTGTGATGGCCCTGACACATTTGTCATACCTCTCAACCTCAGAGCAAGAAATCTAGACAAAGCCATACAAAGAAATGGGACAAAGGCCCAAAAATAAGGACAATTTTTAAAATATTGCTCTTATAAACTTAGAAAGGTAATAGAGGTCTTGCATGAGTATGAATTTTCTGAATGGTATGAAGTCTGAAACTCAAATGTTTGTCATTATTTTCTAACTTCAGTCTTTAATGATTTGTCACTAATTTGCCAAAAAAACACAATTTTATGAAAAATGGACCAAAAATGTGATGTAAAAATATAAAATAGCAACACAATACAGCTGGGAACCTGTCAAAGAAGGGATACTTTAATATTAGTACTGCTAACTTGAGCAGCTGACAAAATAAAAGAATCTACATGCATTTCTGAAATAAAAGTAATCTAACTGATTATTACAGTTATTTCTTAATTATAAACCCTCCATGTTTTCTTCCAAAATTGCTATTTTGCGGAGGGATCATGAGGGGAAGAGCAACATTTGAGCCAAAATCATGGACAGTTGAGAGGTTTGGCTATTCCTAATTCTATAAAGCAATTTATTTGCATGTACCTCTCAACCTGTTAATGCAATAAATCTGGACAAGGCCAAATATATTGGGGAACATATAAACAGTACTAAAAATTGCTCTTGTATAAACTGAGACAGTTGATAGAACAAGTCTTACTTTAGCATGCATTTTTCTGAAGGTTATGAAGTCTGAAACTCAGTGTGTCATTATTTAGTGACTTAATTCCTGGATAGGACTAAACCCTTCAGGAAATCTGACCAGTTACTACTCAGTTTTGCACCAGGGGCAGACAGCAAGGCCATTTCAAAGCAATTTCCAAATGGATAGCACACTGTATCCATTTCTGCTACAAACACCATGGGAAACAGGGGGTCAGAACACATTCCACTAGGGCAACTTCTACCTCTACAGCATTCCTCAAGGGAGTCCCTACCAGGGACATTCTGGAAGCTGCTACCTGAAGCTCTGTACACATTTTCACCAAGCATTACCACCTGCCTATCTTTTCCATCTCCAGGGTGGGTTTTGCAGCTGCAGTTCTGCAGGACATAATAGCTAGCCCCACCTCTTCTTGACTGCCTCCACCCTTTCTTCAGCTTTGGGAATCAACCCAAGTGTGATGACTGCAACAGTACAAGTGACTCTACCGTCCATGTAGAGGAAGGTAAGTGTCTTTTTTGCCCCCAAAAATAAGTTGTTCATTTTCATTTCAGTCATGTGACTATGGTGTTGAAAATTATGGTTTCAATAAAGTTAGGCACTGCATTATCTGATGTATGGAATCATTTTAATGATTTCAGATTTATTGCAACACATTAGCCTGGTTGAGTGGACTTTGTCTAATTTCATATGTGTAACAAAAATTATGGGTTTCGATTTTTCAGGATTTAGGATTAGTTTGTGTTTATCTAGGCAGTCAGATAAGCTGTGTGAGATGTTGTTCATTATTTTTATTTATAAATGAATGAATACTGTTCAATCTATAAATTACCATGTCGCCAGCATTTATAACCTATGGTCATAGTCTCCCTTTCCTTAAACACCTTCTATAAGAGACTTCACACCACAGACGACTGCTTTTAATGATCCCACAGACATGAGCACTGCTAGCAAATCTGAAGGCAATTTTACATTTCCAGAAAATCAGACACCAGCTCTCTCTGCTCACATTACTCCCTACTGCTACCACATCTACAGCCAAATTCATATCCTTGGTTTTACTATTTCCTGCACTCCTATTTCCTGTCCATATCCTCACACTGTTACCATTATTCCTCAACAAGCTCCTCCCCTCTCCTCTTCTTGGCCCCTTTCTCATCCTATGCATATCTACTGTAAGTATTGTATACTTGCCAGGAACGTTTGTAACTGTTTTCATAATTTTATATACTACCAACTCACTATATTAGCTCATGTATACTTTTTAACCTATGTATTACTACAATGTGTTAAGCCATGTATTATACCTTTTTATCAAATTCTGGTGTTTTTCTTTTCTTTATTGTACTTCCCTGGACTGAACATGAAAATGGTCCACTTGGATCAGTCTTATATGACAGTTAACAAATAATAGTGTGCCAATTAATTGGTATTATAAACCATGTAAAACAAAGAAGGAGCATGGAAGGCCAGTAGCTGATTCAACAATGCCAGCACAAAGCAAGATGGAGACAAGCAAAAATGGGTGGGTTGAGAAAAGAAAATAACTCACATGCACATGAGGGTGAAGGAAAGTAAAACTAACTTATTAAAAATAGAGGGATCAGTAGAAATTCTAAGTGATTTAATATGCTTGCAGAGTGATGGAAACTATTTTTGGTATAAAAGGTAACAGGTGTAATAGTGCTTAATGTATCTGGGGGAAATTGAGAAAGAAACAACAGCAAGGGTGAAGTATCTTTTTGAAAGACCAATGGTAAGGGGGTCATAAAGGGAGTCTCCTGGCAAATATTTGACATAAATATATGCATAACAAAGCTCAGGGCCAGAGGTAAAACTTGCCTGGTAAGACTGATGTAGAAATACTTATCCCAGCTGAATGTAATCTCCCTGTCATCTCAGATGTCCAAGTGAGAACCGCCCTAAACAAAGCAAAAAACACAGCATCAATGGGACCTGACGGTATCCCGGGGTGCGTGTTACGTGAACTCCAAGAGGAGCTAAACCCACACATAAAAATGCTATTTAACCTTAGCCTTACTTCGGGATATGTACCTGAACACTGGCGTACAGCAACAGTGGTCCCACTCCACAAGGGGGGTGCCTCTACAGACCCTGGAAACTACCGCCCCATAAGCTTGACTAGCCTGGTCTGCAAAGCTATGGAAAGAATCATTATGGAACTCATAAATGGAGACATAGGGGACCTACAGACGCTTGACCCCACCCAGTTCGGCTTTGTAAAGGGCAGATCCTGCCTTTTAAACCTGGTTGACTTTTTCGAAACAGTGACTAGAGCCATTGATGAGGGCAAAGCAGTCCATACAGCATACCTGGACTTGGCTAAGGCCTTCGACACAATACCCCACTCAGGCATCATAGATAAGCTAAACAGCTTAAAAGTAAACCCTTATGTCACTAGATGGGTTGCAAACTGGCTAAAGGACAGAAACCATAAAGTTAAAATCGCTGGAGCAATGTCAGACTCAAAGCCAGTCACAAGTGGTGTCCCACAGGTATCTGTCCTGGGACCCCTCTTGTTCGGCATTTATTTCTCAGATGTTAAAGCAAACATGGAAGGGCTGTGGCTGACAAAGTTCGCAGATGACTGCAAACTAGGCTCCATAGTCGATACACCAGCAGATACACACATCCTACAAAAAGGCCTCACTGAAACGGACAACTGGTGCCGTAGTCACGGCCTTAAACTAAATGCCAAAAAATGTATAGTCAGCCCTTTTGGAAAAAACAAAGTACCCACAAATTATCACATAGACAGCAACCCACTGAGTATGGAAAAAGTAATCAGAGACCTAGGGACCCAAGTAGACAGCGACCTCTCATTTGACACCCATGTTGCCAAAGTGGTTAGAAAAACATTCTACCTTGCACACCTCATCATGAAGGGTTTCACATCCAGATCCAAGGATGTCATTGTACCCCTATATTCCTCCCTCATCAGACCCATGATTGAGTACAATGTCCCATTTGGTATGTACCTCACCCGGCACTTGCAACAGCTGGAGAGACCACAAAAGTACCTCACCAAAAGGATCAAGGGTCTCCAACATATGTCTTATTCTGCCAGACTAAAGAAACTTCAGCTCTATTCAGTAGCATACCACCTGCTCAGAGGTGATCTCTGCCTGACGTACAAAGCCATGTCCAGTCAGGATCTGATGGACATGCTCCACCTCAAAAAATCCAAATCCATCAGGACCATGAGAGCTAAAGACTTAAACCTCGGCACAAGTATGAATAGGACATGCTGGAGGGATAGATTCATAACCCAGAGGCTTCCCATGCTTTGGAACAGGATCCCAGTTCGTATTAGGCAGAGCCCCTCATTGACTCTCTTCAAGAGAAATCTTGATGAGTGGATGGGAGATCGTAAGTTTACCCCAGGGGTCACATCTGTGTCACTGCTAGACAGGGGTACAGTAAACTAATTCTATTATATAAGGGGACCTTCACTGTGTCACTACTAGACAGAGGTACAGTATTCTAGATTTATTCTGTACATTTTTGTACCATTTCATGGGGTGGCAAAAGCCACATCACTATGGCTAGGCTTACAAATGCCCCAGGGCAGATAGCCTAGTACTATACTATGAAACTATGAAAATGAAGAATGTAAGAATAGTTAAAAAAGAAAGCATTGTTTAGTCCACAAAATACAGGTGATGCTAAATTATATGGTAAAATAACACCATATTCAGTTAAAGGGGTTGACTTATATCTGTTACTGCAATTAATCACTGGGGGACTAAAAGCAATTATCATTCTGAACATAGAAGGAACAAACAAATAATTGTGGAGCACCAAATTATCCAAAGGCCACTTAAAGAATAGCCCATGCAAGACAGTGTTTGGTGTATTTCTATCTGTGGGGCCAATAAATCTGGCAAGTGTTGTCAGAATGTGAGGAAAATTATCAATACAGCAGGCTAACAGAAAGATAAATATCTAAAGAAATTCCAGTCAACTGGGTGGAAAACCAGGTCAGAAGAGGAGTACACAGAAAAACAAAAATAAATTCAAATACTGAAGTAAAAAAAAAACATATTCCATATCTCCTGCTGTTTGTACAAATGTGAAAAAAGAAAACAGGGAGCATTAGGTGAGATAAAAAGGTTTTATCAAGAAGAATCAAATTATACCTCCAAAGGCTGTTGAGGGTGGATAGACAAGTAACAATAAACCCAACAACTTAGTGACACATTGTCCAATCGTTCACACAAAATGAAATGTAATGACTGTAATGGGTAGTGGTGATGCTTTCCTATTATATACAAATATGTTGTAAAAGGTCAGGAACTGCTGGCCAGTATAAATGAAAACAAAATAAAGAATAAAGCCATGTAAGTGGCCCCATCCCTTGTGACCATGTCCCATGTGAGCATCATAAAGTCTACAAATAATCAGAAAGTGAACAGGATTTAAAAGCTGGTACTGCATTTGCAGATAACCCTGAGCACTGTAGCACTCCAAATGTGGTCTGAACTGTAGCAGTTGCTTACTATATTGTAGTAAGCAGTTTGCCATGGTTTAAAAGTAAAAAAATATATATATATATATATATATATTTTTTTTTTATTTATTTATTTTTTTTCACTAAAACCTGAGCACTGAAGTGTTCTGTGCTGACAAGGCATAAACTGTAGCACTGTTTGCTACATTTGTAGCAAGAAGTTTGCTACCGTTTATAATAAGAAGAAATTATTATTATTTTTTTGTTATTTAAATAAAATGGAGGCAGGGCGGGGGCGGCGCACAGAAATAGGAACTGAATGGCTGGGGGTGGGGGTGGTGACGTTTTGTGCATCTGGCCACCTGTTTCGTGTTGGTGTGCCAGTAGAAGGAATGTCCTTTTGTTTTTTGTTTTTTTGTTTGTTTGTTTGTTTTTTCTCTCATCAATGGAAGAGATGTGTGGAGTGTGGATCTGTAATAAACCAATTAATATTTACTACTGATTTAACACTACTGACTTAGCCATTTGTATAATTAAATCTAATTTTTACCACAAATTATTTTATTTTCATTTTTTGTGGACATTCCATCATGTCACTGACATGAGACTCTATAAGTAAATGTTTATTTATGATGTTTTAAAAATTTTCTATTTGATATAAGGGCATATATTTGAGTTTCAGCGCTATTTGGACAAGTGAATTTCACTTGGTAATGTGACTGTGTGTGCTGTTATTTACTTCACTGTGCAGGTTGTAGAACAAGGCTTAGCACATTTTAAACTGCTTCTGATATATTTTATATAGTTTAGCCCTATTTGCTGTGTGGGGACATAGTTTATGTTCAATAAAATAAGTGCCTTGCTGGCATATGGATAGTAGTATCCTGCTACCCTCCCCCTGGCAGTTTGTCAGAGCTCATAACTTCTCCCACTGCCTGCTTGCTAGGTCAAGAATCAATTACATGGCAGGGCATGGACAGCCCTTCACACTTACAAACAGGATCCTTTCAGTTCTTAACCTCTGGTAGAGAAAGATCTCTTGGAATACTGCATCTCCTAAACTGGATGACATCAGCAGTAGCAGAACTCAGAAAAGAAACTCCATTTGTTCATTTGTTTTGTATTTCCTCCATTTGCCTTTTCTAACAGTGATTAAATAATGTATTCCACTGTTTTGTGTGTGTGTGTTGGGGGGAGAGGGTATTTCCTCACTCTGCCTTTTCTATCATAGGTTCATAGGTAGGTACTAGGCTATTGGCCCAGGGGCCTACGCAAGCCTAGCCAACAAGGTTCCCTGGCTTACGCCACCCAAGAAAGTTATTTTCCTGTGCCACTGCCGAGCAGAGACACAGAAGTGATCCCCGGGGTGTATTTCCTATTTCCCATCCACTCATCAAGATTTTTCTTGAAGAGTGCTAATGAAGAACTTTGCTTGACATAGATGGGTAGCCTGTTCCAGAGTATGGGAAGTCTCTGGGATAGGAATCTATCCCTCCAGCATGTCCTGTTTATTGTGGTGACAAGGTTTAGGTCCCTAGAGCGTGTAGTTTGGAGGGATTGGGATTTCTTTAGGTGTAGCATGTCCAACAGCTCTGGGTTTGACATAGCTTTATATGTTAGGCAGAGATCACCTCTGAGTAGGCGATATGCTACGGAGTAAAGCTGGAGTTTTTTGAGGCAGTCAGTGTAGGACATTTGTTTGAGTCCAGTAATCCTCTTTGTGAGGTACTTCTGTGGCCTTTCCAGCTGCTGCAGATGTCTTGTGAGGTACATTCCAAAAGGGGTGTTGTACTCTATAGTGGATCTAATGAGTGTCGAGTAGAGGGGAATGATGACCTCTTTTTTCCTGGATGAGAACCCTTTTATGATGAGGTGTGCCACGTAGAAGGACTTCCTGACTACTGTGGCGATGTGATTATCAAAGGAGAGACTACTGTCCACCTGGGTCCCAAGGTCTCTTATCACACATTCGGTGTTAAGTAGATTGCTGCCTATGTGGTAGTTCATGGGTACAGAGTTTTTACTAAAGGGGATGACACTGCACTTTTTGGCATTGAGCTTGAGGCCATGGCTCTGACACCAGGCATCTCTCTCAGAGAGGCCCTTCTCTAATCTCAATGCCAAGAAATGTATTGTTATCCCCTTTGGGAAAAAACATGTATCCATGAATTACCATATAGGTGGCAGTACACTAAACACAGAAAGTGTGATAAGAGACTTAGGGACACAGGTGGACAGTGGTCTCACCTTTGATAACCACATCGCCACAACAGCCAGGAAATCCTTCTATGTGGCACACCTCATCACGAAGGGCTTTTCATCCAGAAAAAAGGAGGTCATTGTCCCACTGTACTCATCCCTCATTAGACCCATTATAGAATACAACGCCCCATTTGGTATGTACCTCTCAAGACATCTGCAACAACTGGAAAGGCCTCAGAAATACCTCACTAAAAGAATCGCAGGCCTAAAGCAGATGCCCTACGCTGACCGCCTTAAAAACTCCAGCTATACTCTGTCATATCGTCTACTCAGAGGCGATCTCTGCTTAACATACAAGGCCATGTCAAACCCAGAGCTGTTGGACATGCTACACTTAAAGAAATCCCAATCCTCAGAGCTACACGCCCAGGGATCTAAACCTTGTCATCACAATAAACAAAACATGCTGGAGGGATAGGTTCCTGACCCAGAGACTCCCCAGACTCTGGAATAGATTGCCCATACATGTCAAGCAGAGTGCCTCTTTGGACCTCTTCAAGAGGAACCTTGACGATTGGATGGGAGAAAGGAAATTCACCCCAGGGATCACATCAGTCACCCTGCTAGACAGGGGTCCAGGAAAGTAAATAATGTGGGAAGAAATAGCCAGGGAATTGTTATGGCTAGGCTTGTATAGGCCCTAGGGCTGATAGCCTAGTACCAACCTATGAACCTATGAACCTATGTAGGATGTTCACATTATTTGGGGACTTGACTATGGCTCCTAGTTTGCAGTCATCTGCAAACTTCGCTATCCAGAGGCCTTCTGTGTTAGCCTGTACTTCAGAGAAGTAGATACCAAACAGGAGCGGTCCCAGGATGGAACCCTGTGGTACTCCACTTGTCACTGGTTTGAGGTCAGATTTGGAGTCTGCAACTTTTACAGTGTAGGTTCTGTCAGTGAGCCAGTTGGCAACCCATCTTGTGACGTAGGGATTTATGCCTAGTTTATTGAGTTTAGCTATAATTCTAGAATGGGAGATGGTGTCGAAAGCCTTGGCGAGGTCAAGATAGGCTGTGTGAACCACCTTACCCTCATCTACGGCTTTGGTGACTGCCTCAAAGAAGTCGATCAGGTTAAGGAGGCATGATCTGCCTTTCACAAACCCGAACTGGGTGGGATCCAGAGTTTTGAGGTTACCAATGTCTTTGTTTATGAGTTCCATGATGATACGTTCCATGGCTTTGCAGACCAGGCTAGTCAGGCTCATAGGTCTATAGTTCCCGGGATCAGTGGTGGCTCCCCCTTTGTGGAGTGGGATAACTGTTGCTGTGCGCCATTCAGTGGGCACAAAGTCTGATGCGAGGCTATTATTGAACATGGTGCTTAAGTGGGGAGCCAGTTCATTCTGAAGTTCATGTAAAACGCAGCCTGGGATGTTGTCCGGTCCCATGGATGCTGTGTTTTTGGCTTTAGAGAGTGCAGCTTTCACCTGCGTAGTTGTGATTACAGGGACTCTGCATTCTTCCTGTATAGATATGGGCCCTTTAGGGGGTGAGGGGAGTAAAGTTAGCACTGAACCTATCTGCCAGGATGTTGGCAATATCAGTTGGTTCTGTAATTTTCGTGCCTTTGTGCTGTAACTCAGAGAAGATCTGGGTGTTGCCATTGAGATTCTTGACATAGTTATAGAATGCTTTGTGGTTGTCCTTGGAATTAGTGGCAATTTTATTTTCGTAGCTAGCTATGGAGGATCTTATAAGGGATCTCAGCTTCTTACTGAGGCTGACCAGGGAGCTCCTCCTCTCATGGGATTTTACTCTCTTTTGCAACAGTTTCTTCCTTCTGTTGTACAGTTTGTTTATGGCGGGGGACCACCAGATTGGCTTCCTTTTTTTGGAGGATAGCGTCTTGGTTCTGTTTGGGATAGCACGATCCATGCACTCATGCAAGTGCTTATAGAGTGCATTTGTGTAGGATTCAGCAGTTGTAACTGTATTGCCCATCTGCATGGGTGTCATGAAGTTCACTACTTCTGTCTTAAGAAGCATGAAGTTGGCTTTGGAGAAATTTTTTCCTGTGGTTTCCTTAATGGGGGGTGGGGGTGGGATGTGGATATCAAGGGTGATTAGCTTATGGTCGGATCGGACCAACGAGGAGTTGACTTCAGGTGTGGAACACTGGTCACTCATGTTGGTAATGACTAGGTCTAGGATATTGTTGCCCCTGGTGGAGGTGTGGATAAGTTGATCTAGGGCACTGGAGTTTATGAATTCCAGAAAGTGTTGCGCTAAGGAGTTGGTACATGAGTAGTTTTCCCAGTTAATGGTGGGGTAGTTGAAGTCACCCATTATTTGGGTGCTTGGTTGAACCCTAATATTTTCCAGTACATCAAGAAAAGAGGAGTGGGAATCTTGGGGCATGGTGGTGGATCTGTAGCAAGCTACAATTTGGATTGCAGTTTTGCCAAGAGTTAGTTGCACTTGGATAACCTCGGATGCATTATGCTGAGCAACTTGCCCTGGACGTGTGGATATCCTTAATGAATATGGACACATCCCCACCTTTGGTGTTTCGGTCCAGGTTACATGGCCGAAAAGTGTGGTATGAATTATAGCCTGGTAGTGCAGGGGTGCTCTCTGGAGCCTTGAACCAGGTCTCAGTCACTGCACAGATATCGATGTTCTCCATTTTAAAGAGTGCCTCGAGTGAGTGCATTTTGAAATTTAGACTTCTAGCATTGAGTAGCATTACCCTCAGTTTTTGCTTGCCTGTTCCTGTTATGGTGGTGAATTTGTTACTTGAACCCTGCCTAAAAAAGGCACTATATGGGGCAGCAAGAGCCTTAGCCAGTATCCGGAATCCCAGGGGCGACAGGTGCAGGCCATCTGTGGCAAAGCATCGTGGTCTGTCAACCATGTCATCCCAAGCAGACAGATACCGGATCCCCTTAGAATGACACCAGAAGCTTAGCCAATTGTTGAAGTCAATCATTTTGTCCTTGTACTGCGGTATAATTCTGGGCGATGGCAGAATGCTACTCAGGGCTAGGGTCATACCTGACTGGGCTGCAAGATCGCAGAGCTCTTCCATGTCTCTTTTCATGTAGTCCAGCGAGGTATGTCTCAGGTCATTCACACCAACATGGACAATGACAGAGTCATATTTGTACTTGTTGTGGAGTGACCTGAGTGCGTGGGTTATGTAGCGGATCCTGGCACCCAACAGGCAGCTGACAGTAACCTTCTCCTTGTTAAGCCTGGTGAGTGGGACATCAGTGTGCCTGACTATAGAGTCACCTATGACTAGTGTGTTAGGTATGTTGTTTTGCCTTATTGGCTTTGTTTGAGTGGCACACTGAGTCTGTGGGCTATGTGTCATTTGGGTTGTGTTGGGGAATGGAAGTTGCTTGTGTTTCTGCTTTGGAGGTCTCTGTTGCTTAGGCAGATTATTATTGAGAGCCTCAGTGAATGTTTTTGAGTTTCTATGTGTGGATTTTGGTGGTGTAGACATAGTGAGACTATGTGATGAGTGTGGTGTGGTGCAAATGTTTACCTTCTCCTCATGACTGTCAGGTTCAGTCTTGGTTGGAGAGAGCTTTACCTCCAGTTTGGCTAGATAAGTGCATCTCTCACAGGTTGTAGTGTTGGGTGGTAGGAGGAGAGGGTTGTCTGTGTACATGAGGCAATTTCTACATTGCCTCAAGATGCCCAGATTCATCAGATAGACGTGGTGAACACTGGGAGTGCTGAAATAGTGCATTCTGCTCCTCTGACTGCTTTTTTTTCTGAGTAGAATTTTTGTATATGCTTCTGTTTTTACTTTGATTAGCACATGAAAGCCTGTTGATTAAAAGCTTCATTTGGAAGTTTTGACAAGATATTGTTGATATTGCATTTTTTACTTTGGGGCTTATGATTGTTTTAGGTGATTGAGTAGGATTACAACATTTTAAACATGTTTCTTGTTTAAATTGTGATTTTTGGCTCTGTTTTGTATTTTAAACATTTCTGACAAGAATTTTCATCAGTCTATAATTTATTTCTTGTCAAATACTGTTTTAGGCTGCATCCATTCTTGTGGACTGAAACTAGCCTTTTTTTACAAAATCAGAGGAATTTTATTACTGTATTTTATGCTTTGAACTGTGTTACTGAAAATGTCATTTTCTCTGTGCTGTATTCAGAAAAGTATCCCTATAGAAATAGTTTTTAGATTGCTATTTAAAGGGAGAATAGTGGGATTTGCCCATCTACTTACGAGGCTGACCACACAGCCAGTATTTAGTATTGAGCTGGCTAGCTTCTTGTCCCTCGACTTGATGGACTCAGACTCTCACCACCATCTTCTCTATCTGTACCTAATAAATAAAAGAATAAATAAAAAATATGCCTCAGCCTATGCCTTGTGATTCTGTAGTAGCCTTAGCTTCAGGTAGGCTATCAGAATACTCACCTTTTGTTTCTCCAGGTCCCCTGGTGAGGTTATAATACCACAACTGAGCATGACAAGAGGGTCAGACACATCCTCTAGGCTGTACCATTGCCTGCTGCAGGTATGGGAAATCCAAGGTCTTTAGGTACAGTGAAAGTCAGGGGTGCCAAATTTATTCCTAGTATTAATACTTTTCCACCAGGGGACTCTCCCACTAGTGCAGTGAATGCCAAAAAGCGACAGAAGACACATCATATGGTGGGGCAGCAGTCCCTGACTGGTTTCCCACCTGAGCTGGTGGCTATGAATAGATCCATGGCACAGGCAGCTGCATACCTGTGTTATAATAATGCTGTTGCTTCTATCCCGGTCAGTCTGCTAAAGATCCTCTTTTTGATTGGGATCCTATGTCTGAGGACTCTAACCTGTCTGTGTCAGATCAGTCAGTTCCTCTGTACACAGACAGATACAGAGCCCCTAACAAATGTTTTCTTTTCCTTCCTTTGATTCCCAGCATGGGGAGAGGTCTTCTAGAAAGCTTGTATTTTTCCTCTGTTCATTGAAGCTTTGCCTAAGAAAGGGTTTTAAAAAAGTTTGATATGCTCAGACTTGCCTAACCTCCAAACCATGTTGCCTCCAGACCCTGCTTTGGTCTCCCCCAGCAGAGCTGGATCCAGCACTAGGCGACAAAAGCAGTTGCCTAGGGCTGAATAGCTATGGGGCCCACTCTGGCCAAGAGGCTTCAATGTACATTAAAAAAAGAAAGGAAAAAATGTCTTAACACTGCAAAGGCATCAGATGTAAACCCATTCCACACTTGAGCACAGAATTAAAACTAGCCATTCCATTAAAGAAAAGGTAAGTGTGTGTGTGCGTGTATATCATTTAACTAGCGGTTCCAATGTTTCTGCATGAGAGAGAAAGTGTGTATGTGTATGTGTGTATACAATTTAAACTAGCCATTCTGTTTGTGTGAGAGATATTCTGTGTGTATTGCTGTATGAGACAGGAGGTGTGTTTGTGTGTCTGTATATTGCAGTGTGAGAGAGTAGGTATGTATGTATGTGTGTGTTGCTGTGTGAGAGAAGAGAGAAGGTAGGTATGTGTGAGAGAGTAGGTGTGTGGGTTGCTGTGCAAAAGCAGAGAGAAGATAGGTGTGTGTGGAAGAGAGAGCAGAGAGAAGGTGTCACAGTGTGTGTGTGTGTTTGTGTGTGTGTGTGTGTGTGTGTGTGTGTGTGTGTGTGTGTGTGTGTGTGTGTGTGTGTGTGTGTGTGTGTGTGTGTGTGTGTGTGTGTGTGTTTAACATACCTCTGAACTGTCCATATTTAGCATTATAATTCTGGTCTGTCTCCCATAAAATGTGTTGTCTTCTGGCAAATCACAAAGGATTTACTTCATTAAATAAGGACATATATATGAGTTTCAGACCTCACATCCTCCAGAAAATGCATGCTAACACAAATATTGTTATTCTAGCAACTTTCTAAGTTAAAAAGAACAATATTTAAAATGTATACCTATTTTTGGGCCACTGTATCCCCATTATTCTAGGGTAACTTCTTGCACTAAGAGGTTGAGAGGTATGCATACCTCTCAGCTGTCCAGATTTTTGCAGAATGTCTAGATTTTTGCCTCATAGTTTTTTCCTATCCCTCATAAAATGTATGGTTTTCTGGAAAGTCACTGAGGATTTAAATAACTTAATAATGCCATACATTTGAGTTTCAGACTGTATTTCCTTCAGAAAATGCATGCTAAGACAAATGTTATTCTAGCAACTTTTTAAGTCTATAAGAACAATATTTGTAATCTGTCCCTATTATAGGGCCTTTGTCCCCTCATTATTTTAGGCTTTGTCCAGATTTCTTGTGCTAAGAGGTTGTGAAGTGTGGAGGTATGGTATGTAATGCCCTAGATGGGAGGGTCAGGTTAGTCTATTAACTTGATCAGGCTTGACCATGTAACTTGGCTACAGGAGGCAAGAGTCTGAAGCCTCTACATGACCTACCAGACTGCTGAAGGAATTGTGAGTTTCTGTGGAGACAAGAGCCTGAATCTTCTACAGCAACTACCAGCTTGCTGAAGGAATTGTGAACTTCAATGGAGACAAGAGCCTGAATCTTCTATGCCAACTATCAGACTGCTGATGGAATTGTGAGTTTGAGTTTCAGTACATTTAGGGAATTACGAGTTTCAGTGCACTTTCAAGGGATTATGAGTTTCAGTGCATTTTCATGGAATTGTGAGATTCAAGCAAAGAGAGGTTAACTGTTGCTCATGCTAAGTCTGTTTTCAATATGCAGCTAATGGTTTTGTTTAGCAAATGGCAGTCACTGTTTGTGCTGTAGAATTTGAAAGCAGTGTTAGTAGCATAATTGCCTTTGGTGCAGAAGACTGTGGATTCTTCTCCCACAACATGCAGATGGGGTGCTGATATCGCAGTGCCCTTTTGATTGCAGATTATTTGGTGCATTTTAAGGGGGATAGGGGTTCTGCACTCTTGAGTGTGTCCTCCTTTGTATGAGATGCCTAGTAACTATGAACTTATTGTCCATTTGTCAGTCATTCCCTATTGCAATATTACCAGCTTACTATTTTTTTTAATGTAACATAGGCAATTAATTCTTCAAGGCCAACGGGTACTGAATTTGTAGATGAAATACTGAAATGTAAAGTTGTTTGCCAGACAGATCTCTTTAATGTGGAATTATTCGGATGACTTTTACTTCTGCAGAAATTGTGTTTATTAACTTATACTGGCTGATTGTGATGACAGAAGTTTGAGTGGCCTTTTATGGTTAACATGTCTGAAATGCGCAGTTTTGTCACTATTGGATCATACATTTTGTTTCATTGCTTACTGGAAAAATGTTCAAAACTAAAAATTTAAAACACACTCTAACAAGTGGGGCTATATTATATGAGAAATCTAATTTATACAATCAGGAAGGTGAATCAAAGAACACATACATGTATGCATGGCCCTAAAAATGTGTGCAAGGAGCCATTTGTTTTGAAAACAACCCAAAGGTAACCTTAATTCTCCACTGGCCAGATCCATTTTATTTGAATGTGGGATTTACTGCAGTTTCAATGGCAGAGAAGTTTACTGCTCATGCTAAGCCTGTCTTCATTCTGAGCCTGGATTGTTTGTTTAGTAAATGGCTATCACTGTGCTATTGTATTTCAATATCTGTAATCATTGTAGAAGTAAATAAGAAAACGGTATGCATACTGATAGGTTTGAACAGTGTTTATGGTAACTGGGGAGAAATAGCCAAGTAATGGAAAACTGGAATGGCTGGGGAGGGGGCTGCTGTGGAGGGGTAGTGGGTTGCTACAGGAGAGGCTGCTGTGGGGGGCCCCAATATATTACCCTGCCTAGGGTCCCATTTGACCATGATCTGGCTCTAGTCCCCAGTGACCTTTGTGCATAAGAAGGCTATGTCTTCTTTGTGCCATTCCCTCAGAGCAATTAGGCAAGTGGCTAGAATCTTAGGGAAAGTAGCAACTCTGGATAAATATTGCCAAACGTTGGCATGAGTTCTAACATTAACAATGAGCCACTGGATATGGAAACTTTTACTGTTGAGTTAACAGATTTGGAGAATTTTTTTTTTAAAATTGAAGAGGCTACAATGGCAACATCTCCATTTGGAGATGTACCTACATCACAAAGTGGTTCCCAAAGGATTTGAGAGTACTCCGGATGCCGACATATGGCAATATTTATCTGGAGTTGCTTAAACAATGGCAAACTTTAAATTTAGAAGTAAGTTTCAGTTATATTAAATTACTACTGAACGTCTTTACACCCACTGAATGTGATTTGGCTAAGATGCTTGAAGGAAAGCAGCAGGACATTGAACTGCAATATAAGAAAGATTTTTACATGGCCAGGTTAGATGATTTGTATAATAACATCTCTGCCTATGATTTGAAACTACAAGACATTAAGAGAAAGAAATTAGAGAGAGATTTTATGGATTTCAAAATGGCAAATCTTCATATGGCCAAGATTGAATAGATGTTCAAACACTAATGATTTTACCAGAACTACGGACGTAACTAATACAACTGATATACCGTCCTCAAATGTGACTGAGGTAAATGCTGAACCTGAAGTTGTCGGAGCACAGTTACAATATCCTGCCACTTCTAATAATTCTTTCACAGTCAATTCCAATACTGTGAATTCCAGCAAATATGACTTGGGAGCCTGACCCAAAGACAAAATAGCTGTCACATCAGTTTTTCTGGATTTACCGGCAAATGTAAAGCAGCCATGGAATTCAGGAGGGGGGTGTGTACACAATATTTGCCACAAGAGAAGTAAACTGTTTGCCAAATGGAATGCACAAACAAAGAAATCCCAGATATAGATACCCTTGTCATTAATTTATTTGACCATGCTTTGAACAAAGACCATCTCACAGTTTTGAATAAAGGACTATCCTTTATTCTTGCAATCCTATCTAAATTCAACAATGTTGTTTTAAATCTAAAAATATCTGTGAGGAAAATTATGTTGAAAACTATCTATGTTGAAGGGAGACAAGATAAAATGAATGTCCATAAGAAGTTGAGTGTTTTTGTGCCTCAGTTTAATTCTGGTGTCAAAAAGTTCTTAGAAGTGTGTGAGAAAGACCTTTTTGCTAAGTTGAATGAACCGCATAGACTATGTTTTTACAATTTAACATCTAGTGAACGGAAGGCACTAGATGATTTAAAACACAACACTGGTATTCACATAAAGCCAGCTGACAAAGGAGGCTCTATTATTGTCATGAATAAAGTGGATTATGATAGTAAGATGTATAGTTTAATAAATGAAGATGCTACCTATTGTAAGATAAACCAGAAGCTAATATAATTATCAAGGGTGTGCATGATGCTTTATTTGATATGCTCATGACCAGGATGATTACCAAAGATCTGTATGAATATTTCCTAGTTTGGAATCCTTGATAGCTTACATAAATGGGCTTCTGAAGATCCACAAGGACCCAAAGAATCCACCCATGCACCCTATAGTAGCAGGGGGTGGTTGGGTCATACAGCCATTATCTATTTTTGTTGATCATAAGTTGAAGCCTCTAGTGGAGATCATGCCATCTGTACTGAAAGATACATAACATTTTCTAGAATCATTTCATCAATGTATCAATGGCCTGGAATTGGCCTCTACACATTATATGCTTACCCTTGATGTACAAAGTCTCTTCACTGTGATTCTGAATGACTATGGTATAGAAGCAGTAAGGAGTCTTTTATGTGAGAGGAGTGGCTATGATATAGTTACAACTAATATGCTTTTTATGCTATTGGAGCTGATTTTGGAAAACAATATCTTTGTTTTCAATAATGAGGTCTTTCGGCAGAAGTGGGGCATAGCCATGGGTACATGTGCCAACAGCTATGCCAATCTTGCCCTGGCTGAATGGGAGACTAGATATGTTTTGAATAATAATACACTTTCTAGGTTTATCAAGTTTTACAAGCAATTCATTGGTGACATTTTTATTTTGTGGAATGGAACCAAATATGAGTTAGAAGTGTTTGTTGCATATATAGAAGGGACTACTTCCTTCCTTAAATTTACAATGAGAGAATCGCTATAGTGTATAGATTTTCAGATGTATGTGTATACACTAACAATGATGGAACTTTTGGTACCAGATTACAATGCAAAGAATGTTGGAAGAATACTCTGCCTGAAATAAATAGTATGCATCTAGGATACATTTACAGGAACATTCTTAAAGGACAGTTCTCTTGGGCTTCATGTTTACATACTAACAAAAATGATTTTTTGGAAGCAACTGAATGATTGAAGATGGAATTTCAGGACAGAGAGTGTAAAGAAAATGAGATTGTGACATCTCGAGAAGTATGTAATTATAGGAAAACCTCACTTCTCTAAAAAGACAGATGATATTGTGGCTAGGCCACAGAATAATAATTGTAAAGATCAGAGAATTAAGTTAACACTAACTTACTCTATAGATGTAAGTCATGTTTGTAACATCATAAGAAGGAACTGGACTATTTTGACCACAGATGAAGACATCAAGAGATTTGTTGGTGAATCCCTGTCTTTTAGTTTTAAGAATAACCTGAATTTAAAGAAACAGCTATGCTATGTCCCTAAGATTTATTCTGTCTGTAGATATATGAAAATTGGAACATTTCCATGTTCTTCATGTAATGCATGTAAATATATTTCTAAAGAACATACGTTTGTGCATCCCATGTCAAAGACGTTGTACACTCCACGCTTACATGCCGATTGTAAGACTACAAATGTTATATACATAGCAATCTGTGATACTTGTCAAAATTTTATGTTGGCAAAACCAACAGATTATTAAAACAGCATATTCTTAGGCATATGACTGATGTTCTGCTTGGCAATGATAAAAATGATTTTGCCAGGCATACAACTTTGTTTAGTGATCACAAGTTATTTTATGATACTACAGGTTGTGAAGGAAAATTTAAGAGGAGGTGACATTGTTAAGAATACAGAGATCACTGAAATTAAATGGATTGCAGCTGTACAAGCAGACAAGATTACTGGATTAAATGGGAAGGTTCCACTCAGACCTGCCTTAACGGGACGTAGGCTCTTATGCTGATTTTTGATTGGCTTAAAGACCTTTCAAAATGTTTTAACTTGCCATGTGTTTTTATATTGGATCTGAAGAAGTGTTCAATGTGAAAGCACTCATCTGTCTTGTTATATTGTTTAATTAAAGTTTATAATTATATGCCTACAACCATCATAGCTGCACCAATTTTTACTTTTTCATTGTTTGTTGTGTTCAGAGCAGACTTTTAGCTGCTGTTGGTACATTTATCTTGATATATTCTCCAGACAATGCTGAACTTGGGTCTTAAAACAGGTCCCAAAAACAGCAGTCTTACAGACTGGTATGGGACCTTTGTTTTTTGAAGATATTTGTCAAGGTCCGAAATTTCAAGATGGTCACCCTGCAGGCAGTGCTTTCTCTGTTTCTGAACTACTTCTTCATAGTGACCCTGGTCTTGATGGAGGCCTTTCTTCATATCTCCGGGGCTCATCACTTCAGTGGATATCTGAGATTTGTTCTGTCACTTTTCTCTATTGACCTTCAGGCTATCCACTGCAATGTGAGGGTTTTCCAAATGCCTTGCTTTGGTAGTGGACCACTGTTGGACTCTGGGCATTCACTTTTTTCCTTACTGTGATGACTTGCTAATCTGTGCAGTCTCCAGCCAGGTGTGTGGAATCACTAGAGAAGGTCTCATCCTGACTCTCCCATCTAGAGTTCAAGTTGAACCTCCTACATGTTTGATACCTTTGCAAAGACTTGTCTTTTTGGGGTGCTTAATTGACTTCAACAAGAGTCTGGCTTTTCTGCCTAAAGACAAGGTCCTGTTATGCCAGATGGTGTTGCTGGAATTCTTCCAGGGGGATGTCAACAATGATAGCCTGGGAGTGGACTTTTCATTATTCTCCGTCTCTTCAGCCATCAGACATCCTGTCAGAGTAGAACATTGTGGCAAACAGACTGAGCAGATTCTGGGTAGACCCGCATGAGTGGAAGGTCAAGATAGTGGTGTTCCAGGTTCTAATCCAGATGTGGGGAATGCCTCTAATAAATCTTTTTACCTCCTTTCAAAACAGACAGCTGGAGATGTTCTGTTACAGACATCCTTGCAGTTATGCTTGGAGAATAGATGCATTTTAATTACCTAGGATGGGAATGTTCCTGTATGTGTTTCCACATTTTCCACTGATTCACAAAATACATCTGAATGTTCATAGAGAAATGCCAAAGATCATTGTGGTGACCTCCTGTTGGCTCAGACAATCTTGCTTCTCCCTGTTTATGGTACTGGCCAAGGGCAATTACCACAGACTTCCTCACATGCTGAACCTACTCACACAGTCTCACGGGTGACTGGTGCATCCTGGTTTTTGGAGAAACTTCTGTTGACAACCTGGATGATTCTATTTTGACTCCATGGCAGGCACTTGTTTCTTGAGGACATACAGCAGGTATTAAAGGAGGCCAGAAAAACTTCTACTAGAAAATCTTATGTTTACAAATGGATGAGGTTTTCTAAGTGGTGGCTCAATGGAAATAGAGGGTCCGCTGTGGTTAATATCCCTCTGGTCTTGAAATATTGATGTGAGCTACTTCAGGATGGCTTATCATATGCATACATTAAGGTGCATTTAGTGGCCATGTCTGCTTGTCTACCAATGGATCCCCCTCTTTCTTTCTTCTTTTTTTGGTAACACAGTTCATGAGAGGAGTACTGTATATGAGACCCCCTCAGAAGCAAATGTCTCCTTCATGAGATCTCAACTATGTACTAGAAAAATTGGCCTTGCCACCTTTTGAACTAGCAGCTCATGCTGATCTTAAGTTCTTAACGGAAAATTATTTTTCTTATTGCTCTGACATCTGCAAGGTGAGTTTCTGAGCTGCAAGCTCCCATAGTGGGATAAACAAACTTGATTTTCCACAGGGATAGGGTTGTGTTACACACTCATCCATTTTTTTCAGGCCAAAAGTAGTTTCAGTCTTCACTTTCTGTCAATCTTTTAATCTGTCTGTGTTCTTTCTGAAACCTAAGTTTAAGGGACAGATATTACTTTGCACCTTGGATGTGCATGGGCAGCTCAGGTACTACCTTGACAGAGTAAGGCCCTTTAGGAAGGCCAAATAATTTTTATTTATTTTTCTGAAACAAAGAAAGGTCAACCTGTGTCTAAGCAATTCATTGCATGCGGATTGCCCTCTGGTATTACTTTTTGTTATAACCACCATGGTGAGGCAAATCCAGGCAAGGTAAGGCACTTTTCACCAAGACCTTTTCCTCATCAGTGATATTCTGGAAAGGAGTGAACACTAGAAGTATTTTAGAGAAAGCAACTTGGTCCTCCATCCTTACCTTCACAAATCACTACAAACTGGATGCTTTCCTATATCCAATGCAGGTTTTACAAGGACCATTCTGCAGGTGCTCCTGGTCCCTTATCATTCCTCCTACCCTTATCTTAGGTAAGTTTTGGGAATCTACCCATTCGCCAGTAAGGCGGTATGTTTGTTGAACATAGTACAGTTACATAAGTTCCACTTACTGCAGCAGTAGATGTTTGTAGAACACACTGCTGCATTGACAGTACACTCCCACCATCCCCCTTTTTGTTGGGTGTATATAGTTGGTTGTATGAGGTGCTGTTGAGTCTTGTATGGATCATCAGGTGTTTGTAATGATTGTGTTTCATCTGTTCTTCCTGTTGTTCTCTAGAAAACTGAAAGAGTGATGTCTCTGAGTGTGAAGGACTGTCCTGGTCCTGCCAGGTGATCGGTTCTTCAGTCTCATGAACAGGCAGTGGGAGAAGTTCTCAGCTTTGACAGACTGACAGGGGGAGGGTAGCATGGCACTATTACCCATATGCCAATAAGGCAGTGTGTTCTGAGAAGATCTACTGTTGCAGGTAAGTGGAACTTATGCAACTGTACTATCATTTTTTTATTGTTACCTAAGTCAGTCCTTCATGGTGTCCGTGTATTATTCTAGCTGGTGTTTTTACCATGACTTGATGGATCCTGATACAGCTGTTCCCCCACCAAATCCAGTTGAACCTAAAAAGAAAAAACTCAGCAAAAACATGCCTCTTTATCTGTTGTTGACTTAAGTTGTCCCGAACACCACTTACCTTTTTCCCTATTACCCTCTGGTATAAACTCACATCTCTCTATGGTACAGGGGTCATACACATCCTCTGAGGCTGTTCCAGTACCTGTGTCAGGTACAGGAAAACCAAACTCTTTAGGTGCAGGAGATGTCTGGGATAAGGGGCTCCTTGCCAGGCATAATACTCTGTCCCCATATATTATGTTCACTAGTGTAATTCACAGTAAAATAAACAGAAACTTCATCACAGTGCAGACAATCAAGTTATTACCATGTATAGAGCTGATGTGATTTCCCTAGCTAAGTGTTTTACAGTCACCTAATTTCAGATGCTATGCCCCTGTTCAGAATAACTATGGGGCTACCTTCTGTAGAGATCAGTCTGACTCCGCAGATTTTGATGGGGACTCTGAAAGACAGTAGTGAATACTCCAGTCCATCCAATCTAATTTTTCGGAATATGATCAGGTTCAAAAATCCAAGCAGGCATTCACCTTTCCACAGATGCTAGCTAGGTTTATAGATTATTTGATTAGAAGCAATCTGGAGCTACACCAGAGATTGGCAGAGTTTATGATCTTATTGAGGATGAGATTCCTAATATTTCGGCTCTGTTATCTGTCTTGGAAGATGTATATAAAACTGCATACAAACCCCTTTCATTAGTGAACCAGATCCTAAAAAGGGTATGATTAAATACAGAGTGTACTCTGATCATGCAGTACTCTTTCCTCCTTTGTCAGCTGACCCAACGGTGGTTTCTCCATCTACCAACTCTAACAAAAAGGCCTTGGCTTGTTCTGACCCTACACCCGACGATAAAATTGGCAAGTGGTTAGAATCTTAAGGAAAAGTGTTGTCTCGTTCTAGAAATTTAGTCTTTAGAATTTTAAATTATCACGATTTTACATGGAAAGTTATTTTGCAATGTGTTTACATTTTAGATTACTTTGCTGCATCTTTGCCTGCTGAACAGAAGTGTTATATATGTGAGTGATGCAAAAATATAGCCAAACTGGAGGCTGAGCTCTCTCGACTCAGTACTGGTGTAACCAGTCAGGAGGAGAAGGTAACCACACACACCACAAATCCAGTCTCACATAGACCTATCACAACTGCAAACCAAACACATAAACACACAAAAACATACTTGGAGGCTCTAAATAAAAATCTGCCAAAGCAGCAGAGACCTCCAAAGCAGACATCCAAGCAACCACTACCCCAAAACAAAACACATGCAACACATAGTTCACAAAGTCAGTGTGCCAAACAGTCACAGCCCTTAGGGCTTACCAACATACCTGATACACTTGTAATAGGTGACTCTATAGTCAGACACACTGACGTCCCGCTCACCAGGCTGAACAAGGAAAGGGTCACAGTGAGCTGCCTGTCGGGCACTAGAATCCGCCACATAACACAACACTTAGGTCACTCCAAAGCAGGTACAAATATGACTCAGTCATTGTCCATGCTGGTGGAATGACCTGAGACATACCTCCCTTGACTACATGAAAAGAGACATAGAGGACCTCTCTGATTATGTAGCCTAGGCCGGCATGACACTGACCTTGAGCAGCATCTTACCCTCACCAAGAATGATGCCATAGTATAAAGACAAAATGATCAATTTCAACAATTGGCTTAAGTATCGGTGTCATTCAAAGGGGATCCAGTGTCTGTCTGCCTGGGATGACATGCTCGACAGGCCACTCTGCTTCACAAGGGACGGCTTGCACCTGTCACCCCTGGGCTTTCGGATATTGGCAAAGGCTCTTGCCACCCCCATAGTGCCTTTTTTAGGCAAGGCTCAAAAGACAAACCCACCTCCTTAGACAGCACAAGTAGAAAGAAACTAAGGGTAATGCTGCTCAATGCCAGAAGTCTAAACCTCAAGATGCACGCTCTCGAAGCCCTCCTCAGTATGGAGAACATCAATGTCTGTGCAGTGACAGAAACCTGGTTCAAGGCTCCCGAGAGCACCCCAGCACTACCAGATTATACCTCATATCATGCTTTTCGACCCCAAAACCTGGACCGAACCACAAAAGGAGGGGGAGTATCCATTTTCATCAAGGATACCCACACCTCCAGGTTAGTGGCATTGCAAGAAGCATCGGAGACCATCCATGTGCAACTAACAATGGGCAAAACTGCCTTCCAGTTTGTAGCATGCTACAGACCACCCTCTCAAACTCAGGAACCCCACTCGGCCTTCCTGAAGACACTGGAGAATATGAAGGTCTCTCCAAACACCATCATATTGGGGGACTTCAACTACCCAAACATAGACTGGGAGCATTACTCAAGCCCCAACACCCTAGCCCAAAGGTTCCTAGAATTCATAAACTCAAATGCTATGGAACAACTAGTCACCACTCCCACAAGAGGGGAAAACATACTAGACCTGATCATCACAAACATGTGGACACAATGTTCCATACCAGAAGTATACCCCTCATTGGTAAGATCGGACCATAAATTAGTCTTGCTGGAAATCCACATCCTGCCCCCACCCCCAGCACAGAACACCACAGTGAAGAACTTCTCAAAAGCCGACTTCACACTTCTTAAAACCGAAGTGGAATCCTTCAAGGCCCCTGAGCCAGTGGAAACTACAGCCCAATCTGCTGAATCCTTTATAAACGCATTCTATGGACACCTTCAGGAATGCATGGATCATGCAATCACAAATAAAACCAAGACCCATTCCCCCAAAGGCAAGCATCCTGTCTGGTGGACCCCAGCCATAAATAAGCTATACAACAGAAAGAGGAAGCAACTACATGATAGAGAAAAATCCCTAAAAGGGAAGGCATCTCTGATCAGTACTAGCAAAAAACTATGATCACTCATAAAATCATCCAAGGCCAGCTTTGAGAGAAAAATTGCACAAGACACAAAAGATAATCATAAGGCTTTCTTTAGTTATGTTAGAAACCTGGGTGGCAATACCCAGATATGCTCAAAGTTAGTCCATAATGACAAAAAATACACTGAACCCACAGACATTGCCAACATCCTGGCAGAGAGGTTCAGTGCAAACTCCCCCCCCCAAAGGGAAAAATATCTATCCCAGTAGAGTGTTGCCTCCCTGACATCTCAGATGCCCAGGTGAGAGCCGCCCTCTCCAAAGCAAAAAACACAGCATCAATGGAACCAGACGGTGTTCCGGACTGTGTGCTACATGAACTCCAAGAAGAGCTGAACCCACACATAAGGCTGCTGTTCAATCTCAGCCTTACTACAGGATATGTACCCAAAGAATGGCGTACAGCAACAGTGGTCCCACTCCACAAAGGAGGTGCTTCTACGGACCCTGAAAACTATCGCCCCATAAGCCTGACTAGTCTGGTCTGAAAAGCTATGGAAAGGATCATTATGGAACTCATAAACAAAGACATTGGGGACCTACAAACACTGGATCCTACCCAATTCGGCTTTGTTAAGAGCAGATCCTGCCTCTTGAACCTGGTCAACTTCTTCAAAACAGTCACCAAGGCCATTGATGAAGGTAAGGTAGTTCACACAGCCTACCTGGACCTCGCAAAAGCCTTCGACACAATACCCCACTCGGGCATCATAGACAAGCTCTCCAGCTTAAATATAAACCCCTATGTCATAAGATGGGTTGCAAACTGGCTCAAGGACAGAACACACATGGTCAGAATTGCTGGAACCATGTCAGACTCTAAACCAGTCACAAGTGGCATCCCACAGGGCTCAGTCCTGGGACCTCTCTTATTCGGTATATATTTTTCTGAGGTACAGGCTAACACGGGAGGACTGTGGCTGACCAAGTTCGCAGATGACTGCCAACTGGGCACCATGATTGACTCTCCAGCTGACACAAGCATCCTCCAAAAGGGTCTCATAGAAACGGATAACTGGTGCCAGAGCCATGGCCTTAAACTAAACGCCAAAAAGTGTATAGTCATACCCTTTGGGAAAAACAAAGTCCCCACAAATTACCACATAGGTGGTAATCCATTAAGTACACAAGAAGTAATTAGGGACCTAGGGACCCAAGTTGATAGTAACCTCTCCTTTGACAATCACATTGCCAAAGTGGTTAGAAAGACCTTCTATATAGCCCACATTATCATGAAAGGATTCACATCTAGATCAAGGGAGGTAATTGTGTCCCTTTACTCTTCCCTCATCAGGCCCATAATTGAGTACAATGCCCCATTTGGGATGTACCTTACCCGACACCTGCAGCAACTAGAAAGATCCCAAAAGTACCTCACAAAGAGGATCAAGGGACTCAAACAGATGCCATATGCTGCTCGTCTAAAGAAACTCCAGCTCTACTCAGTTGCATACCACCTACTCAGAGGCGATCTATGCCTGACGTACAAAGCCATGTCCAACCCGGAATTAATGGACATGCTCCATCTCAGAAAATCCAAATCCCTTAGAGCTACGCAATCAGGAGAATTGAACCTCAGCACAGAAATAAATAGGACATGCTGGAGGGACAGATTCATAACCCAGAGGCTCCCTTCACTCTGGAATAGAATCCCAGTCCATGTTAGGCAGAGCCCCTCACTGACTCTCTTCAAGAGGAATCTTGAAGAGTGGATGGGAGATCGTAGGTTTACCCCGGGGGTCACTTCTGTGTCACTGCTAGACAGAGGCACAGTAAACTAACCTTAAAAAGGGCACAGTAAACTCATTCCAAGGGGTGGCGAAAGCCAAACACACTCTGGCTAGGCTTGTAAATGTCCTAGGGCAGATAGCCTAGTATGAACCTATGAACCTATATAAGTAAGAGCTTTTCTAATGTAACTCAGGTTTTGAAACATTCTTTGAGTAATGTCTTGGAAGGTGCAAACACAATTTCCAGAAAAGCAGCTGCTTCTGTTGTATTGAGAAAGTATGCTTGGCTACATAATCAGAAATTTTCTGAGGATTTTAAAAATGAGATTTTGAATGCTCCTTTAAGCTCTGAATTTGTGTCTGGTCCTTCTGCCATGTAGATTCTCAAACAATGGGATGATAGACGTAAATTGATACATTGGGTATATAGAAAGATCTGATGTTGTCACTTTCATTCATTCTTCAACCTGTGGGTTCAGATCTACACCTTGAGTCTGACTCAGCCACTTCTATAGCTTAGGATCTGCTTCTCAAGCTCCTCCTTTACCCATAATGCCCCTGTCCTCCAGATTACCTCAGATCTCATTTGCCATACATCAAGCAATTCAAGATTTCCTTCTGTAGTTCCTTGTGGGTCATGAGTGCATTTACAGCTTAAACTTTAAATTTTTGCTTCTTAATATATAACTGTCACCCTTCCTTACCCTCTGAAACAACTTTGTTTTTATTTTTGGGCTTTGCCTTCCTTTATAAAACTTTTATATACCATCTGGTATAACTCTTTCCTACCATTGTTGGTTTTTTTTTCTTTTCTTCTCTTTTCCTTCTTTATTAAAAAAAATTTAGATAATACTTGTTGTTTCTGTTATTTTGTGTTATGGCTTTGAAATCTGGCAACCCAGCTGGGTTCAAAAATGCACTTCCTGTGGGCACAAGACCCCACAGTCTGCTGCCCACAGGGAATGCATGTACTGTTCAGGTCCCAGTCACTTAGATATAGCTTGTGACATCTATCTGGGTTTCAATGCCCGAGCTATTAGCGACCGTCGCAACAAACTAATTTTGAAAGGTCTTTTGTCTCAGACTACTTCCTCTACAGCTGGATCTTCTAAGGAATCAGGGGCTCAAACTCCCACTAACAAGCAAAAAGAGCCCAAGGAGCACAGAAAATGCCCTCCTACCCAGTCTCCAAGAAGGGCTTCTACTGATCCAACTGCCAAGATTTTGAAATTGTCAGATCCAAAGCCTTTGGATCCAACACAGATATTACTGACTTGGCCATGACACCAGACTTCTAGTTTCCCCTTGGAAGTTGTGTCTTCAACCTTAAGGTCTTCCTTTCTTCAGGGGAACCCCACAGAAACCTTCTAGACCTCACTCCACCTCATCCTCCATTAGATCTTCCTGGATTCTTTCTAAAGCAGAGGTGGACAGGATGAGGAAGAGGTTCCTCAGTCTGTAGATAGAAATGGGAGTTTTGTCTACTCCATCCCCCACCAGGGAGGGGCCATCCTACCATTGATTACCACTGATTACTCCTTCTCTGATTTGACCTCCTGCTTTGTAGCTCTCAGATCCGTAGTTTACCAGAGTCAATACGTCAGATCCGATGGCTCTTTCTTCCTCAGCTTTGATGATGTCTCTGATCCAATCAGCTCCAACCTTGTGGGAGCATGACAGATCTTGGATCTGAAGCATAGGCATCATGTCTGAGGGTATGTCCTCAGCTTTGAGGTGTTCAACGCCATCGCTCTCCCATGGAACCTTGGCCCTGGACAGTTTGGCACAAATTCCCCCTTTGGGGGGGGGCTGTCTGCTTCGAGAGCTACGGGTCCAGTGGGTCTGCCTAGGAGATCTCTGGGTCCTTCTACATTAAAATTGGTGGAGAGAGTGGTATCCCAGCTGAGAATTATTTTGACTCTACTTCTTTCGGATCCTACTCCTATTCTGACTTCTGCACCTGAGCCTGCTTGTCCTCCTCCTCAGGGACAGCCAGATCCTAAAATGCTTCCAAGCATCTCTCCCGGCGGAGCCCTGGTCTCTTCTGATATCTCCCCGGAACATTCCACCAAGGAGGTCCCCCAAAAGAGACTGTGTAAAAGGAGACACCTGGATTCCCCTCAGGAATCTTTAATGGAAGACTTGGATTTTGATGAGCATGAAGGGTCCCCAAGATCTCCACCTGATCATATCTCCTTTGGAGACATCCTTGAAATCCTCTGTCAAAGACGTGGTTGGTCTTTTCAAAGCCCTTCCTTAGAGGAGTCTGTGTTCTTGAAAGCCTTTGGATCTGACCCATCTACATCTTTTGTGACCCCTCTAGCAGATGACCTTATAGACCTTTTCTCCCACAGGACATGGAAAGAGGCAGACACTATAGATCCCATACCAAAATGATCTGACAAAATCCTCAGTGCCCCTTCTGATAAGCAACATTGGACAAAAGGTACCCCTGTATATGCCATGGTTGTTGCAGTAGCCACAAAGAAGGAGCTAGCTGAACATAGCTCCACTGTCCATCCCAATAACCGGGAGTCTAGGGTGTTGGCAGATTTGGGAAGCAGATGTATGCATCAGTGATCTTCACACTGTGATCACTGAATTATTTGACCCACTTTACCAGGTTGCAGAGGGACTTACTATAGAAACTTGCCAACACTGCCCCGGGGTCCATGTCTCAAGAGGAAGAGAAAACCTTTTCCTCAAGAATGGCCACCCTACAATCCATCTCTAACTCATCCATGAGGTTAATATCTCACCCTGCTGAGGTTTTCTCAAGGCCTGTCGGTTTAGGCATTGCCATAAAGAGACATGGCTGGATGTGACTTTGTAGCTTTGCAGAGCCTTGCAAGGCATCACTCATCAATGCTCCTTTTGATGGATCATCACTGTTTGGATCAACCGTAAAAGCTACCCTCTCCCAATGTGAAAAAGATAGGAAAACCTTATCTGCTATTGGAATCAAATTTTCTACCCCCCACAAAGACCGTTTTCCAGGATCTAACATGAAGGTAAGAAATTTTTTTTCAAGAAGTCAAGAGGGCATTTCCAAGATTCACAGGGAGAGTTTTCCCCTAGATGCAGAGGGGGTATAACCAATTCAGTAGACGCCACCCATGTGGCAGAGGAGGTGTGCAGAACCAAGGATCACAAGATTCCTTCTTGGACAAATCCTTTCAGTACTCCTGAATAGTTGCCCAACTGTCCCCACTCTGGAAGCAGTTAGGGGCCGCTTATCCTTACACCTAAAAGCCTGGCTAGCCATTACAAATGTCTATTGGGTGCAAAGGATCATATCCAGAGGATATTATATTCCCTTTTTCAAAACTTCCAATGCAAAGAAGAATCTCCCCTATGTTCCACCCAATCAAAAGGACTTAGCAGCACAAGAAATCACAAAGCTGCTAGAGAAAAGAGTCCTCCAGATGGTCTCACCAGACCAAACAGGATCCAGAATCTACTCAAGGTTCTTTTTAGTGCCAAAAAAGACAGGGGACCTGAGACCAATCCTGGATCTAACCTTCCTAAACAAGTCCATAAAGAACTTGAAGTTCCAGATGGATGATACAGTCCATTCTACCTCTCCTTCAAAAGGATAACTGGATCTGCTCAATAGATCTTTAAGATGCATACTATCACATCAAAATGAACAGATGCTCATAAAGATTTCTCCACTTTTGGCTGGGAGACAGTCATTATCAGTTCTGAGCTCTGCCCTTTAGTTTCACCACAGCCCCCAGAGTGTTCACCAAATGCATGGCAGTAGTAGCAGCTCACCTGAGACTGCTTGGATTCAAAGTGTTTCCTTACCTAGATGACTGACTCCTGACTGCATCAACCAGGCACCTACTCCTCCATGCCAAGGATTTTCTGCTTCACTTAGTGAATACATTATCAATCACAATAAATTCTAAAAAGTCCCAACTACAACTAGTTTAAGTGATAGATTTTATAGGAGCACATCTAGATGCACTCAACTGCCTAGCCCTCTTAAATTCAAATAGAATTCTGTCCTTGAGATTATATATCAGACAAATACTAGCCATCCCTTCACCACCTGCAGAATTAGTTCACAATTACCTGGTTCAATGGCGGCCATCATAACGTTGATGTCTACAGCTCGCCTACACATGAGGATTCTTCAGTGGAGCTTAGCAGTACAATGGTCCCTACACAACTATCCTCTGAATCAATCCATCAAGCTATCTCAAGTGTGCAAAAACTCCCTCTCCTGATGGCTTTAAGGGACATTGAAGAAGGACATCAGTTTATTCTTCCTCCACCTATTGCTACGTTGACCACAGATGCATCCCAGTTAGAGTGAGAGGTCATTACTCAGGATGAGTTGTTCAAGTCACGGGGTCGACACAGGAGACCAGTCTGCATACAAATGTCCATGAACACCTCCATAATGCACAAGGACCTGGCTAACTTTAAAAATAAATTTTATTAAACATTAAGCTCTTTCATTCCTACAATTTCTATAATGGAACTTCATTAGAACAGTTCCAACAACACTTCCATAACAATTTAATACACTTTTCACCATCATGTCACATTAATTAATCAATCAACCTTTTATCTCATACAATGACTTACTAAAAAACTTAAAGACATGAATTGGCCATAAAAAAATTGAATACATAATAACATTATAACGACTATTCTATTGAACTTAACCTTGTAACACTATAACCCCCTTAACCATAATAAAGTTCATTTTCTAAAATAGATGCTATGGAACATGAATCGTTAAGCCCTGGATAACTTAAGGCATTTAACCATAATTGCCATACTAATTCCCTTTTATCCAAGTATTCCTTCATTAATACACCCCTAGCATCCTAGTAGATTTGCTCAATGACCATAAAGCAAAATTTATGCAACACATTGCTATGTGTTTACTCAAGGCATTGGTGGATTTCTTTTTCTTTATATCCTGCACATGTTCATAAATTCTCTCTTTAAACCTACTAATGGTTTTCCCTACATAAAAAGCAGGACAAACTTCTCACATAGCCACATATACCACCTGTTTAGAATCACAGGAAAGGTGTCCTGTTATAGGGTATACATTCCCATTAATAAAATTTTCACACCTCCTGATGCATGGGCATTGATTACATTTCCCACACTTAAACATATCCAAACTCCTAAGTCCTATAATACAATTTTAGTACATATTATATTTATTTTCCTTTTTTGATGACTCCAGTAATTCTTTGAAGGACATATCCTTTTTAAACACAATTTGGGGCTTGATTTCCACCTTCTCCACACCTCCACCATCCATTCTAAAAATGTCCCAATTTTTCTGAATATTTTTTACTAAGGGCTTTCTAAGTTAAATGTAATAATACATAGCCTATTGTTGTCTCCATATCCCTTCTTACCATTTGGAGGAACCCCAAACTCTACATTATCATTTGTACTGGTCAACAGGGATAAATAATTTCCACCAGTTGTCTTGTTACACACCTCATCTCTGATTTTTTAATAAAAACTTTTCCAGATATCCCCTTTGTGTAAACATTTCCATTAAAATATCACATTCTTGAAAAAATCTGTCTATTTTGGAAACCATCGTGGCTGGCCTGAACAGCTGGCCTTTCACCACAGTTTTCTTTTGATGGATGTGATGCCAACTAGAAAAGTGTAAATAGGTGTTGGCAAATATTGGTTTTCTATGAATATTTGATACATATCTTCCTTTATTTAAGTCCTTAATTAATTTGACATGCAAATATACTATTTTGTCAGAGGAAAGGGTGGGAGTCAACTTAAGACATGCTACTGTATGATTAATGTAGTCAATAAATTCCTCTAATTTGTCCACCATCTGTTTCCAAACTATAACTATATCATCTAAAAAAATGGATATAAAATACCTAATGATCCTTGTAAGCAATATGAAACACATTTATTCCCAGAACCAGCCATAAATAAGTTGACAAAAGTGGGCCACATGCATCCTGATAGATTTGCTCAATGACCATAAAGCAAAATTTATGCACCACATTGCTTTGTGTTTACTCAAGGCATTGGTGGATTTCTTTTTCTTTATATCCTGCACATGTTCATAAATTCTTTCTTTAAACCTACTAATGATTTTCCCTACATAAAAAGCAGGACAAACTTCTCACATAGCCACATATACCACCTGTTTAGAATCACAGGAAAGGTGTCCTGTTATAGGGTATACATTCCCATTAATAACATTTTCACACTTACTGATGCATGGGCATTGATTACATTTCCCACACTTAAACATACCCAAACTCCAAAGTCCTATAATACAATTTTAGTACATATTATATTTATTTTCCTTTTTTGATGACTCCAGTAATTCTTTGAAAGACATATCCTTTTTAAACACAATTTGGGGCTTGATTTCTACCTTCTCCACACCTCCACCATCCATTCTAAAAATGTCCCAATTTTTCTGAATATTTTTTACTAAGGGCTTTCTAAGTTAAATGTAATAATACATAGCCTATTTTTGTCTCCAGCAAGCACTATGAAACACATTTCTTCTCGCAACCAGCCATAAATAAGTTGGCAAAAGTGGGCCACATGCTGCCCCCATGGCCACGCCAGTATTCTGTTTAAAGTACTCCCTTCAAAGTAGATATAAATATATTTTAAAACAATCTCCATTAAGGTCATTGCTACATTTATTCTATCATCTTTTAAATCACTCAAGAAATGCAGATGTTCTTCTACCCAGCAGAGACCAAGGTCATGCAGTATGACTGAATATAAATTTTGCACATCAATAGTGACAAATATAAACTGTCAGAAAATGACAATTTACTAATATTCTTCAAAAATTGCCACAAGTCTTTACACACATGTCAATTTACTCACATAGCATTTCAATAAATTATCTAAAAACTTTGCAATAAAATAAGTTTTACTCCTTATAGCTTTAACAATTGGTCTCAATGGAGGATTGCTAAGGTATTTAAGAAGTTTGGGAATTCCAAAAATACTGGCAATGACAGGTTTATTGTTATACATAATTCATTTTCAGAAATTTGACTTTTTATTAATAAATCGTTTAACATAATATCAATTTTCCAATAATTAATATTAATTTCATTCTTAGAAACTTCAGTGTAGGAATCATCAGAAATTAACACACACATTCTGTTACTGTAATCTGTGCTTCCCTTTACAAGCAAGCCTCCCTCCTTATCAAGTTTCATCACCCGCAAGGTTTTATCAACCATTAATTCATTAAATACTTTCTTTTCATTTACAATCATATTAAAAGTTTTACATTCAGAGGTGTTGTTCAAGATGCTCCTAAAATCTATTTACACATCCTTTCGGATACTAAAACAAAACTATTCAGTGGGGGATTAAAAAAACTAGGCTTTCATAGCAAATTGGAAGTAACACAATTCCTATCTTCAAACCAAAATGCTAGATTTAATTTGCATGTATATAATTTCAAATCAATTAAACTATTAGCAAGGTTTGCCCTTTTGGCTGGTACAAACCATAGTCCTTTAGAAAGGACATTAGGATGTTCTGTTCTCAACTCTTTAGAAGAATAATTGTACAAAATAAAGTTTTGATTCTCATTATATATATATATATATATATATATATATATATATATATATATATATATATATATATATATATATATATGGATCCCCTACAATTTACCGAAATGCCACAACGCTGAAACACAAATCACCGACACCAAAGGACCGACAACACAGATGACCGACAAGGTGAGAACCCGACGGACTCGGTAAGTGTGCGATAGAGTTAGGGAGCAGACAGGTAAGTGTGCAATAGTGAGGGACTGTAGTTTTAGGGGCGGGTTAAGTGAGTTAGGGTTAGGGTGCGGGTAGGGTAAGTGTGCGATAGTGACGGAATATATGTTTAAGGGTGGGTTAAGTGAGTTAGGGTTAGGGTGCAGGTAGGGTGTGTGTGCGATTGTGATGGACTGTGGGTTTAGGGGTGGGTTAAGTGAGTTAGGGTTAGGGTGCGGGTAGGGTAAGTGTGCGGTTGTATCGGACCTTAGGGTTAGGGTTTGGGTTAAGGTTAGTGCATGTATGGTTGTGTGTATTGTCGGTAATCTGTGTTGTCGGTCTTTTGGTGTCGGTGATTTGTGTGTCGGCATTGTGGCGTTTCGGTAAATTGTAGGGGATCCATATATATATATATATATATATATATATATATATATATATGTGTATGTATATATATATATAAAACAATACACTCATCAATAGGATAGTCCAAACTATCCCCATTATCTTCTAATACCTCTGGCCCTTCTGTTTGTAAAAATACTGTTTCGGTCTGGCCCCTTCCTGCTGATAAATCTGCATGTTCATTGCTCTTGAATTGCTGGACACCCTCTCCTTGTTCAACAACCACTCAGATCTCCACAATGGCTTGTTCTCTAAAGAGGCTGGCTCTTCTTTTCACATATTAGAAGACTCCGCTGATGGCATCACACCGGACCCAATAATTGGACCAGCACTCTGAACTCTTCCTGTGTTACCATAACTTCCCAGAGGATCGGGATAAACCTTATTGGAACAATAATTACATAAATCCCTTTGAAATTTATCAAGTTTGCTCTTTAAAATATTGTCATATATGTTATCTACTTTCCTAAATATATGATGATAATTGGCAAAATTCTTATTCCAGTAAGGTTTATCCCAATCCTCCTGGTAGTTATGGTAACAGGGGAAGAGTTCAGAGTGCTGGTCCAATTGCTGGGTCCAGCATGATGACATCAGCGGAGTTTAGACAATGAGCCATTGCAGAGATCTGAGAGGTTGTTGAACAAGGAAAGGATGTCCGGCAATTCCAGAACAATGAATAAGCAGATTTATCAGCAGGAAGAGTCCAGACAGAAACAGTATTTTTACAAACGGAAGGGCCTGAGGTATTAGAAGATAATGAAAATAGTTTGGACTATCCCATTGATGAAGTTACTGTTAAATCCATACAGTATATAAAAAGAATCACAACTTTATTTTGTACAATTATTCTTCTAAAGAGTTGAGAACAGGATATGCTAATGTCCTTTCTAAAGGACTATCATTTGTACGTGGAAAAAGGGTGAACACTGCTAATAATTTAATTGATTTGAAATTATATATGTGCAAATTAAATCTAGCATTTTGGTTTAATGATAGGAATTGTGTTACTTCTGATTTGCTATGAAGCCCTAGTGTTTGTAACTCCTCACAGAATAGTTTTGTTTTATTGTTTGAAATTTATTTATTTATTTTATTTATTTATTTATTTACATTTGTTACCTGGGAGTGTCCGACTGGACGTAGGTCCATTTTCAGCGGAGGCCCGGGGAGAAAAGCTCCACAGTTAAAATAAACAGACAGTAGTTACATTGGATTGCATAGCGATTAACAATTTAACAAAGCAATTAATTACAAACATATTTACAGATGAAGAACACAGTACATCAGTAGACAACTAGAATCTTTATCTGTGAAGTACATAACAGACATTAACAAATTTTACAATAAGAAGTTCCTGCTGTATAATAAGTACTAGGCTTATGAGCATCTGAGCTTGCTACAATCAAGGTAGTTAGTAGGGTGAAAAGAAAGGTAGTGATTGGATGGGGTGGGTGATATTAGAGTGGGAGTTGCAAGGGCATAGCCAGCATGTTTTTAGGTGCGCTTTTAGTAAAGTTTTGAAGTGGGTGCATGATGGTATGGAGGTAATTGTGGGTGGGAGGGAGTTCCATAATTTGGCTATGGCGCAAGAGAATAGTGCTTCACCAGCAGAGTTATTGGCTTTAGTGATCTGCAAGTGATTTTTGTTGCTGGATCTTAGTGGTCTGGTGGTGCGATAGAGTTGGAGTAGATTCTGGAGGGATGGAACATTTAGTGGATGGTTTACTAGTTTGTGGGCGAGTGATAGTTGATACCATTGAAGGAGGTGAGGGAGTTCAAGCCAGCCGAGTTCAGCAAGTGAGAGACAGTGGTGACTATGGTAGGATGCCACTGTGGCGAATTTGATGATTTTGTTGTAGCAGATCTCTAGCTTGTTTAGATCGCATTGCCATAGGTTGTTATATATTGGAGAGGCATAAAGTAGGGTGGAGATAAGGTGGGAATTTGCTATTGAAATCTTTGCTGTTTTGGTGAGAAGTTGCTTATTTCTGTATAACGCTCCTAGTTTTTTGTGGACTTGTTTATGGCCATGGATATGTGAATGCCAAGGGTTCAGGCGCCTGGGCAGCGTGGCATTTCCCTGTGGTAATTTGACTGGGGACACATGGCTGAAGTGACATTTAGCTGCAGAGAAATATGGCTGTTTGCAAATGCCCTGTACTTAAAGAGAAGCACACACTGCCATGCTCACAGCTTTAATAACCAAATACATGGCGGCAGAAGTAGTAATGAGTATTGTGTTCAGTGTACAGTACATACCTATGTAACTACAACATATAGAAGTATGCTGCAGCATGGAGGAAATCCTGCAGGCTACTGTAGTTATATTTATGCTCCAGTATGTGTTTTAGGTAACGTTCCCTACACTCTGAAGTGGGTAGTGCTCCTCACACTCCAATTATAAAGGCACTGCCCATTGTGTACTGCATTTCTACTGCTACTGACATGCCCTCTGGCCAGCCTGCTGCTGATGCCTGCCATATTGCCTGCTGTCTCATGTTCCCTTGGGGACCATAGACATTGTTTTCCCCCTGTGCATTTGGTTCTTGAAGTTGTGGGCATGGCAACATATTCTTCTCTTTGCCCACAGGGAATTTGCAAACAGCCATATTCCTCTGCAGCTGAATGTCACTTCAGCCATGTGTCCCCAGTCAAATGTATCACAGGGAAATGTCTCACCGCCTAGGTGCCTGAACCCGAATGCCAAATTTTAGTTTATTGTCTATTTCCACTCCTAGCAATTTGGTGTGTTCAATTGGGTATATAGTGGTGTTGTCTTTTGTTGTGATGTTAAAGTGAGAGTTGTTTAGAGTATGTTTGGTGGGTTGGAAGATGAGTAGTTTAGTTTTGTTTGGGTTGAGTATTAATTGGGTATTGGATAACCAAGTTTCAACAGAGGAAAAGGCTTCCTGTGTGACTTTTTGCAGTTTGGGTAGGGACTGGGCTGAGCAGATGATGGTTGAGTCATCTGCGTATTGTATGAGTATGCCATGTTTGGTGGCAGAGGCTAGATTATTGGTGAAAACAGAGAAGAGTAGGGGTCCAAGGATGGATCACTGGAGAACCCCTATGGGGACAGGTAGTTGGGGAGATATGTCATTCTGCCATGCAACGGATTGTTGGCAGTCAGACAGGTACCTCTGAAACCAGTTTGTGACTGATTGAGAGAAGGATAGGTTATTGAAGACAGAGATTAGTTGTTTGTGTGGGACCATGTCAAATGCTTTAGATAGGTCTAGGAAAGTAGCAGAGGAGAGATAGCCATTGTTTTTATGCTGAAGGATAGTGTTAGTAAAGGAAAGTAAGGCAGTGGTGGTGCTATGGTTCGGTCGGAAGCCATGCTGAGTATTGGAAAGGAGGTTGTTAGTAAGGAGATAGTCTGAGACCTGAGAATGTATGCATCTCTCTAGTATTTTAGAGAGTGGAAAAAGAATAGCTATGGGGCGGTAATTGGTTAGTTCTGTGGAGGGTCCGCCTTTGTGGAGGGAAATTATATGTGATACTTTCCACAGTGTGGGAGCATAACTTTCTGATAGAAATCGGTTAATCAAGATGGATACTGAAATATGAAAGTATGTTTGAAATAGATTTTAGGAACATCTTAAAGCCCTCTAAATGTAAAACTTTTAATATGATTGTAAATGAAAAGAAAGTATTTAATAAGCTAATGGTTGATAAAACCATGCGCATGATGAAACCTGATGAGGGGGAGGCTTGGTGGTAATGGGAATCCCAGATTACAGCAATCAGAATGAATCTGTTACTTTCTGTTGATACCTACAGTGAAGTTTCTAAGAATGAAATTAATATTAATTATAGGAAAATTGATATTATATTAAATGATTTATTAATACAAAGTCAAATTTCTGAAAATTAATTATATATAATGATGAACTGGTCATTGCCAGTACTTTTGGCATTCCCAAGATTCATAAAGGTCTTAGCAATCCTCCAATGAGAACAACTGTTGTTGCTACAAAGAGTAAAACTTATTTTATTGCAAAGTTTTTACATAATTTTTTGAAATGCTATGTGAGTAAACTGACACGTGTGTAAAAACTCGTGGCAATTTTTGATGAATATTAGTAAATTGCCATTTTCTGACAGTTTGTATTTGTCACTATTATGTGCAAAATTTATATTCAGTCATACCGCATGACCTTGGTCTCTGTTGGGTAGAAGAACACCTGCATTTTTTGAGTGATTTAAAAGATGATAGGATGGAAGTAGCAATGACCTTAATGGAGATTGTTTTAAAATATAAGCATATCTATTTTGAAGGGCAGTACTTTAAACAAAATACTGGCATGGCCATGGGAGCAGCATATGCCCCCGCTTTTGCAAACTTATTTATGATTGGTTGGGAAAAGAAATATGTATTTCACAGTGTTTAAAAGGATTACTGGGTATTTTATACCCATTTTTAGACAATATATTTATGGTTTGGAAAGAGTCAGTGGACAAAATAGTGAAATTTATTGAGTACATTAATCATACAGTACCATGTCTTATGTTTACTCACACCTTTTCTTCTAACAAAATAGTATATTTGGATGTCAAATTAGTGAAGGACTTAAATAAAGGAAGATATGTATCAAATATTCATAGAAAACCAACATTTGCCAACACTTATTTACACTTTTCCAGTTGGCATCCCATCCATCAAAAGAAAGCTGTGGTAAAAGGCCAGCTGATTAGGCAAGCAAGGATGGTTTCCAAAATAGCCACAATCTTTCAAGAATGTGATATTTTAATGGAAATGTTTAAGAAAAGGGATATGTGGAAAAGTTTGTATTAAAAAATCAGACATGAGGTGTGTAACAAGAGAATTGGTGGAAGTTATTTACCCCTGTTGAGCAGTATTAATGATAATGTAGAGTTTGGGGTTCCTCCAAATGGTAAGGAGAACTATGGAGACAACAATAGGCTATGAATTATTACTTTTAACTTAGCATGGTCTTAATAAAAAGTATTCAGAAAAAGTGGAACATTTTTAGAATGGATGGTGAGGCTGTGGAGAAGGTGGAAATCAAGACCCAAATTGTGTTTAAAAGGGATAAGTCCTTCAAAAATTATTGGAGTAATCAAAAAAGGAAAATAAATGTAATAAGTATTACAATTGTATTAGAGGACATAGGGGGTTGGGTAGGTTTAAGTGTGGGAAATGTAATCAATGCCCATATATCAATAAGGGTGAACATTTTATTATTAATGGGCATGTATACCCTATAACAGGACACTTTTCCTGTGATTCTAAACAGATGGTATATGTGGCTATGTGTGAAGTTTGTCCTGCTTTTTGTGTAGGGGAAACCCTTCATAGGTTTAAAGAGAGAATTTATGAACATGTGCAGGATATAAAGAAAAACAAATCTCCCAAACCTTTGAGTAAACACAAAGCAATGTGGTATATTAATTTTGCTTTATGGTCATTGAGCAAATCTACCAGGATGCTACGGTGTATTCATGAAGGAGTACTTGGATAAAAGGGAATTAGTTTGGCAATTATGGTTAAATGCCTTACGTTATCCAGGGCTTAATGATTCATGCTCCATAACAACTATTTTAAAAATTAAACATTATTATGGTTAAGGTGGTTATAGTATTACAAGGTTAAGTTCAATAGAATAGTTGTTATAATGTTATGTATTCAAATGTTTTTATTGTCAATTCATGTTTTTAAGTTTTTTAGTAAGTCACTGCATGAGATAATTAGTTGACTGATTAATTTCACATGATGGTGAAAAGTGTATTAAAAGATTTTGGAAGTGTTGGAACTGTTCTGATGAAGTTCCATTTTAGAAATTGTAGGAACGAAAGCACTTAACTTTTAATAAAATTTATTTTTAAAGATACCTTGTCCTTCTGAGTTACAGAGGTGTTCTTGGTTATTTAGTTTTGCATTGTTTGTCCTTGGCTTCACTGCATATAAATGTCTCAGAGATGGGAGTGGTGCTCCTACAGTTGCAAGCTGTACAGAGCTTTCTTCCTGTAGGGACAATTGCAATTCAAGCAGACAACATGGCTGTAGTTTGGTACATCAGCAAACAAGGGGGAACCAGATTGTACCCCCTCTGTCAAGAAGAAATCAGAGTTTGGCAATGAGTGATCTCTTCCAACCAATTTCTAGTAGCAATGCACATTCCTGGCAAATCCAACATCCTAGCTGCCAGCCTCAGCAGAACCCTTCTGATGCCTCACAAGTGGTCTCTAAACCAGCCTGTGGCAAACTTGATCTTTCTCAAATGGGGTCAACCTCGCTGTGATCTCTTTGCATCCCCTTACAACAACAAATGCAACAGGTTTTTGCCTTGATCCTTCCTCAGGGACAGTCACCAAGAATTGCTCTAGTCCATATTTGGCCCTCCATTCTCCTTCATGCTTATCTTCTTCTACCTCTCTTTCCCAAATTTCTCCAGAAAGTGCAGAGGTTGAAGAGCAAAGTGATCCTCATTGCATCCTTCTGGCATTGGCAGGTGTGGTTCCCCTTTCTTTGGTCTTATCTGATACGTGCTCCCTGGACGCTGGACCCAAGTCTAGGCCTTTTTTCTCACCCTTCAGGACAAACTCACATGGATTTGACAAGCCTCAAATTGACTGCATGGTTTCTTCAGTTCCAATGATGGCTAGACTTTCCAGGCTTTCTACTCCAGTTAAAGAAATTCTGGTATGTTAACATAAATCTTCCAACAGAAAAGATTTACAAAAGCAAGTGGAAAAGATTCTCCATTTGGGCTCACCGAAAATATATGTCACTTATCCCATGCATTCAAAAGAGACAATGAAGTGGTGTATAGGTTCAAGATATGTATTGTACATAAGCACATCAGGAACTGTAACTGGAAAATATATTTAAGCCAACTAATTCACTCATTACTTCAAACACACTCGATCATGCATCTCCATTCATGCCTTCATTCATTGTGGCTGACTCTACAAAATGGCACTGTTCTTGCAAATGCTCAGTATTTATATGCACATCCTATCTAGCTACAGTGGGTGAATAGGAACATTACACATAATCTACATCCTCCCTCTTTGATTTGTTCAACATGCAATCGGAGAACAAGACAATCTATATGCTAGATAACATTTTGATATTAACAACAAATCAAAACTCAAGTCCAAGTTGCTGTGCATTTTGGATTGGGTCTATAAATTGTACCCGATCTGGTTATATAAAAGCTTTGGTTGGGCTTAGCAACAGGAGCAGTCTCTGGGGAATTTTTCTCAATAGGAACTTCAAGGATAACATCTGTATTATTTGAGTAAAGTGCACTGTCCTCTGAAATTAGAACAAGTGTAAGGTCGCTCTGAAAGCTAGAGTATTTGGCACACGTAATCTGCTGTGTCACTGGTTCAGAAAGTGGAAGTATATGTCTTCGGTTTCTTCTAGAATCCATTCCTTACAACTGAACAATATAAAATCTCAGTTCCTCAGAAACATTTTTGGTAATATCCACTCAGTCGTATCCTTTGGATGTCTGAATCCTTACAATCTCTCCTTGTCTCAATGGAGGTTTGCTAGATTTATCGTAGTACAACATTTGTGAATGACATCTCTTTGAAAGTTGGGTTTTGACCACTTCATTATTCTTTGCATTTTGAATCAATAATTTATTACTGATCAGTAAGGTTGTTTTCGTCTGTCTAGACATTAATGTCTGAGCAGGTGAACCAAGCAAGTTATCTCGGGGAATGTTTCTGAGATGGAGAAGGTTAAGGAAAACATTGGTACCATCTTCCTTAAATTTTTCTAACAAACATTTTGCACTTTGGACTGCACACTCAGCTAATCCATTGGGCTGTGGATACTCAGGACTACTAGTAACATGGACAAAGTCCCAAGCCTCAGCAAATTTCTTGAACTGCTGACTGGTAAACTGTGTACCATTGCCAGATAAACCTTGTGTGGACTACCATGCACAGAAAAATGTCTCTTCAATTTTGTAATGACAGTGCTGGATGTGAGATTAGGAAGAAAGTCAATTTCAAACCAATTTGAGTAATAGTCTACTAACACTAAGTAACACTAACCATTCCATTCGATATCAGTAGCAACTGTCGACTATGGCAGTTCAGGAATCTGGTTTAGCTGAAGTGGCTGTTTTTCTTGATGCAATTTAGTACTATTACAAATAGAACATGCTAGAGTTTCCTTCTATATATCATTTGGCATAGAAAGACAAAATACTATGCCTGTTGCCCTTTTTTTGGTTGAATCAGTACCCGGGTGTCCACAATGTAAAATCTTGATATATTTCTGTTGTAACACTAAAGGATAACTACTTGAAGAACTTTCATGATGGTCCCCTCTTCCATCATGAGCTCATCTCATTAAGGAAAATACTTCTGTATATCAAGTGGTAGACTGGTTTGTCCCACTGGCCATCCTTGACTGATAACATGTTTCAGCTTCTGAAGAACTGGGTCTAAAGCTGTGTGCTGTCTAAGTTCATCAAGATGTGATGAGGAAAAATGTTTGACTTCCATGTCCCCCAGTACCTTGAAGTAATGCTGCTCTGTTGTTTGTCTAGGTGCTCTTGACAAAGCATCTGCAAGGTATAAATATTTGCTTTTTGTGTAGACAATATTGAAATTGTACTTTTCTAAGTTTAGCATCATGCATTGCAGGTACACTGGGGCCAAATGTAGTGGCTTTTTCAGAACTGTAACTAGAGGTTGGTGATCAGTCTCTATTTAAACGGGTTTGCCATAAATGTAATCACTGAACTTCGAACATGTGAACACTACTGCCAAAAGCTCTTTCTCAATTTGCTTGTCTCTGTTTGGGTTACAGTTCTGGATGCATAGGCTACTAGTATGCCTTCTTGAAGACATGCTGCACCAAGACCATACTTTGAATCATCACATGAAAGAGTTATTGGTTTGTGAACATCATAATATCTCAATGAGGGTGGACTGGCAATTTTCTGTTTCAGAATGTCAAATGCTCTTTGGTTTTGTTCCAGCTAGGACCAAGTTACATTTTTGCATGTCAACTCATGTAATGGTGCTGAAAGCTCACTGAAGTCTAGGATGAACTTTCCTAAATAGTTGACCATACCAAGAAAACATTGCAAAGATGAGACATTGTCTGGAACTGGCATCTCAAAAATTGCAACTTGCTTAGACAGATCTGGTTGTAAGCCAAAACTAGTAAACAAATGACCCACATAAGTAACTTCTCTCAATTTGAAATTACATTTCTGAGGATTCATTTTAAGACTGACTGCACGTGCATGGTCTAGAACTTTCTTAAGGTTTCTATCATGTTTGTCTTTAGCATTGCCCCCTACAGTAGTGTTGTCTAGTATGATAGCACATGGATAACCTAAAAAAATTTGTTCCATCTCACACTCAAATACTTCACTGGCAGAATTTATCCCAAATGGCATTCTCAAAAATCTGTACCTTCCAAATAGTGTACTGAAAGTAGTTAACAATGAAGATTTGTAATCCAGCGAAATTTGCCAAAACAAATTTTTTGCATGTAACACTGAAAAAATAGTGGTATTTGGCATGACAGCTGCTACTTCTTCCACTCTATGCATCGGATGATGAGGACATGTAAGCACTTTGTTTAAATCTCTCAGATCAATACATATTCGAGTATCATCGGAGCTTTGCTTATGAGCTACAACCATGGAGTATACCCATTCAGTTGGTTCTTTTACTGGAGGTATCACACCTAAATTCACCATTTTGTCTAGTGCTATTTGTACTTTGCTCTGCATTGCTACTGGACTCTTTCTTGCTGGTCTGACAACTGGGCTTACCTCATGGTTTAAATTCATGGAATATGTGACTGGTAGCTTGCCAAGCTCATCTTTGACAATATCAGCATATTCACGAAAAATATTCTGTGTAAAACTATCATGGTTGTTCAGACTTATATGGTGAACTTCCTTATTAAATGAAATCAGTCCCATTCTCAAACTATTTTTGAGGCCTAACAATGACTGCACATGTCTTTTGACTAAGTAAAACTGCAAGTCATAGCTGTTCCCAGCAAAATGACATGTGAGAACTACTGTGCCATTAAATTTGAATCTTTTCACCACCATTAGCAACAAGTCTTCCACACTTTGCTGAATCAAGTTTTTCACCAGCTTTCATATTGACAAGCATTTGTGCTGATATAACATTGCACTTGGCTCCAGTATCTACTCTAAGCTCTACAGGTTTCCCATTAATCTGAACAGCACAAAATATTTCACACTTTGCTGTCAACTGATAGTCTACTGTATTAACTGTTTCATCAGTCACAGATACACCATTAACATAGAAAGTTTGCTCACGGCATTCTATCTGATCTACTTGCTTATTTGGATGCTTGCTTTTATTAAACATCTGCGGTACTTTAGACTTGCAAAGCCTTTTAAAATGATTTTAACATTTGTGACATTGATGACCAAAACCTTAGCACTTTTCTCATTTAGGTTCATGGTTGCCGCCACAATTATGGCAGTTAACAATAAAATTGTTATAGCAGTCCCATTCAGTTTATGGTTAAAATTGGGTCCTGCCACACCCTTTGGCTTATATCTCTGTTTGCACCGAATCTTATGTTGCACACTATCAGCATTCACACTGGTAGACACTGTATGCATGCTTTTCTCATTCATAAGCATATTTGTGTGCTTTTCTGTAAGTTCATATATTTGACAAATCTCTATGGCTCTGCCCAACATTAAATCACTATCTCAAAGCAAAATCTTTCTCACTGCATCATTATTAATACCACACTCAGGTTTATCTTTTATCAACTCATCTCACAAATCACCAAATCTGCACGTTTTTGCTTTATTTCTCAAGTCAGTAATGTATGCTTCTACAGTTTCACCAGGCTTTTCATTTCTTGTGTAAAATATGTGCCTTTCTATTGTAATATTCATTTGAGGGTTACACATTTCTCTAAATTTATGTTTTAAACACACAGGATCTTCTTGCGTTTCAGCCTGTATCACAATATGGCAGTTCTCCCCTGCATACATGGCACGTGCGTATAAAAATTAGCGTTCCATCTCAGTGGCTTCTGAACCTGCAGAATTAAGAAGTATGAATGCTTTTGTACGTCCGTCTTTATCAGGAAAAAGCAGCCTGTATGAAAATATCATATTCTTGTTCAAACACTCACCAATTCTCAGCAATATTATTATCAAACATCAGCAGTTCAAGTCTACAAAATCCCTCTGTCATCACAACAAAATATGTTTAAACATAAGCATAGACCAGGTACTTCTAATTATGCAAAAATGCACAACAATCTCTTTGAAAAGGATTCATGTTGACACTGCAAACACTGTGTACATTTCAGAAACTTCAGACATTTCAAATAGCATTAATTAATGTGAGAAAGTAGTACATTCTGAAAAGATATAGTTGTTTTAGCCTTTTCATACATCTTAAACATTTTGGAAGTTATTTCAAACACTTTCATATTTATTTTGACTACTTTTATCAGTATGTTGCAATTTCAAACATTTTGTTTATTTCAGTAATTATTTTGAATGTTTTGAATGCTTTGCCAAATGCATGGTGACTGAAAAATCATTTAAATTAATTTAAGTACCTGTGAATAACTGCTGACCTGTTTGCGAGTCCACTCCAGTATATTCCTCCACTTCTAACCATATGCTTCATTTCTTATGTGCTTCTTCAACTTCGAATCCCATTTTGGCACCATATTGCTTGTATCATGCATTCAAACGGGACAATAAAATGGTATATGGGTCCAAGATATTTATTGTACAAAAACATGTCAGGAACTGTAACTGGGAGATATATATAAGCTAACTGATTCACTCATTACTTCAAACACACTCGCAAGCGCATCTCCATTCATGCCTGCATTCACTCTGGCTGACTGTACAAAATGGCATTGTTCTCACACGTGGTCAGTACTTATATGCACATGCGATCTAGCTACAGTGGCTGAATAGAAACATTATGCATAATGATCTACAATATGGATTCTTTTACCACCCCATTCCAGCAGTTCTTGACTTCCTTGCTTCAATTTTTCAGAATGGAGTAAGCTATTCCACTGTCAAGGTACAGTTAGCAGCCATTTCCAATTACCACATAGGTAAAAGTTCTTCATCTTTGGCTTCTTCCAAATTGTGTGAGGCCTTTCTCAGAGGTATTTTCTTGCTTAGACCTCCATTTAAGGAACCCACTCTTCCGTGGGATCTTACTAGCTCTAGTTCACTCTCCCTTCAAACCTTCAACCAAAGTAGATCTCAAATTCTTATCATGAAAAACTTTATTCTTGGTGGCTATAACCTCAGCTAGGAGAATTTCAGAATTCCAAGCACTCTCTTCCAAACCACCATATTTGACTTTCCATAAAGACAGCTTCACCCTATGTAAATCTGACCTTTTTCCCAAAAGATGCCTCTGAAAATAATATCAGTCAATCCATCAATCTCCATGTATTTTTTTACTAATTTCCAAAACAAGGGTAAATACACTCTTCACCTGTTAGATGTACATAGACAGTTATGTTTTAATTTGGACAGAACAAAGGCCTTCAGAAAATCTGACCAATTATTTGTTTCCTTTTCGAAGGCGAAGTTGGAGAAGCCTGTATCCAAAATAACCTTAGATAAATGGATTACAGAGTGCATTTCTTATGTTTATTCTGCAAAAGGTATCACACCTCCTGGACATGTGAAAGTACATTCTACTAAGTCGATGTCCAACTCAGCAGCTTTTTGGTCTAGAGTATCTATTGATGATACTTGTGCAGCCGCCTCCTGGTCAAATATTTGTACCTTTGTAACACATTGCAAGTTTGATATTGTATCCAGAAACAGAGCATCCTTTGGTTCTGCAGTGCTCCTTAATATCCTTCCATGAAAGCCACTCAAGAGATATGTAGCTGGAGACAATGTCCCACTGGTTGAGGAATGAATGAAAATGACAACATCAGATAAAGAAGTTAGGTACTCACCACAATGTTCCATCTGCGTTGTCCATTTTCATTCTTCCTCAACCTTTTCTTTTCCCCATCCCCCTGTCCCTTCTGGGAAGAATTACAGAGGTGTTTCAGGAACCACTGTTCCTTCTGAGATCCTAATTTTATCTTCTTTCTATCTTATGATAATTTTGTATATTTTCATGTATGTATTGTGCATATACAGCTGCAGCAAACTCAGTCTGAGGTAATCTGGAAGACAGGGGTGTTATGGATAAGGGAGGAGCTCAAGAGCCAGATCCTAAGCTATAGAAGCAGCAGAGCAAGATCTGAGGTTCAGATCTGAACACACAGGTTGAGGAAGAATGAAAATGGACAACACAGATAGAACATTATGGTGAGTACATAACTTCTTTTTTCATAGGTTCATAGGTAGGTATTGGGCTATCTGCCTGAAGGCATTTATAAGCCTAGCTGGATTGCACTGGCTTTCACTGCCCCCTTAGATTAGTTCGCTATGCCTCTGTCCAGCAGAGCCATTGAAGTGATCCCTGGGGGTAAACTTCCTGTTTCCCATCCACTCATCAAGGTTTCTCTTGAAGAGGGTTAGCGAGGAGCTCTGCCTAATGTAGATTGGAATCTTGTTCCAGAGCATGGGAAGTCTCTGGGACAGGAATCTATACCTCCAGCATGTCTTATTTATTGTTGTGGTGAGTTTTAGATCCCTGGAGCATGTGGCTCGAGGGGATATGGTTTTCTTTAGGTGGAGCATGTCCATCAATTCTGGGTTGTACATGGCCTTGTATGTCAGGCAAAGATCACCTCTGAGCAGGCGGTATGCAACCGAGTATAGCTGGAGTTTCTTCAGTCGATCTGCATAGGGCATCTGCTTGAGGCCAGTGATCCTCTTGGTGAGGTACTTCTGTGGTCTTTCCAGTTGTTGCAGGTGTCTTGTAAGGAAAATCCCAAATGGGGCATTGTACTCTATAATGGGTCTGATGAGTGAGGTGTAGTGGGGCCCAATGACCTCTTTCAATCTGGATGCAAACCCTTTTGTGATTAGGTGGGCCACATAGAAGGTTTTTCTAACCACTTTGGCAATGTGATTATCAAAGGAGAGCTACTTGGGTCCCCAGATCCCTTATTACATCTTCTGTATTTAGGGGGCTACCACCTATGTGGTAGTTTGTGGGTACTTTGTTTTTTTCCAAAGGGGAGGACTATGCACTTTTTGGCATTTAGCTTGAGGCCGTGGTTTTGACACCAGGTATATGTCTCAGTGAGACCGTTTTGGAGGATGTCTGTGTCAGCTGGAGAGTTATAGCCCCTAGTTTGTAGTCGTCAGCGAACTTGGTCAGCCATAGTCCTCCTGTGCTTGCCTGTACCTCTGAGAAGTATATGCTGAACAGGAGGGGTCCTAGGACTGAGCCCTGGGGAATGCCACTTGTAACTGGTTTAGAGTTAGACCTAGCTTCCACAACTCTTGCCATGTGGGTTCTGTCCATGAGCCAGTTGGCAACCCATCTCATGACGTAGGGGTTTATGTTCAGGCTGGTGAGCTTGTCAATAATACCTGAGTGGGGAATGGTGTCGAAGGCCTTTGCAAGGTCTAGGTAGGTTGTGTGGACCACCTTTCCCTCATCTATAGCCTTGGTAACTGTCTCAAACAAGTCCACCAGGTTTAGGAGGCATGATCTGCCCTTAACAAAGCTGAACTGGGTAGGGTCCAGTGTTTGGAGGTTCCCAGTTTCTCTGTTAATGAGATCCATGATGATGCGCTCCATAGCTTTGCAGACCAAGCTAGTCAGGCTTATAGGGTGATAGTTCCCGGGCTCCGTTGCGGCTTCACCTTTGTGGAGCAGAATTACCGTTGCTGTGTGCCACTCTGTGGAGAGGCTGAGTTTAAACAGTGTGTTTAGGTGAGGGGTTAGTTCATCTTTGAGATCATGTAGGACGCAGCCTGGGACACCATCCGGTCCCATTGATGCTGTGTTTTTGGCTTTGGAGAGGGCTGTTTTAACCAGAGTGTCTGTGATTTCAGGGGCACTACATTCTTCTGGTATAGTTATGGGCCCTTTTGGGGGTGAGAGGAGGGTGAAGTTTGCACTGAATCTGTCTGCAAGGATGTTGGCTATATCGGTCAGTTCAGTGTATTTTGTGCCATTCTGCACTAATTCCGAGCAGATCTGAGAATTGCCTCTTAAATTCTTGACATAGCTAAAGAATGCCTTGTGGTTATCTTTGGAGTCCATGGCAATTTTTCTTTCGAAGCTAGCCTTGGATGATTTTATGAGGGAACGTAGTTTTTTGCTGATACTGATCAGGGATGACTTCCCTTCTTGGGATTTTACGCTTTTCTGTACTAGTTAACTCCTTCTATTGTATAGCTTGTTTATGGCAGAGGTCCACCTGACTGGTTTCCTTTTCTTGGAGGAGTGAGTCTTGGTTTTGTTTGGGATAGCATGATCCATGCATTATTGTAGGTGCCCATAGAGTGCATTAGTAAAGGATTTTGCAGCTTGGACAGCGATATCCTTTAGCATGGGGGCTTTGAAACTTCCCACCTTGGTCTTAAGTAACATCAAGTTTGCTTTTGAAAAGTTTTTCACTGTGGTTTCTTTGACCAAGGGTCAAACACACACACACACACACACACACACACACACACACACACACACACACACACACTCCTTCATAAGTTGCAAGCAGGAGTTATAGAACCAATTCCTGCACCACAAAAAAAAAAACGGATTTTACACCAGAACAATTTTGGTACCCGGAAAGGAGCTATCACACTGACCAGTGTTAAATTTGTCTTACCTAAATACCTTTCCAAAAGTACCCATATTCAAAATGCTCACCCTGCATATGGTCCTACCCCTTCTTCCAGACCACTGTTTCATGGTGAAAGATGCCTATTATTACATTCTGATTGCTCTCAACTTCAAGTTGAAACTACAAAAGTCCTATCTGACACCCTCACAAAGAATTGTCTTCCCAAGTTGTATGATAGACAGAAAAAAGAATGGCTTTTCTGGCAGAAAGCATAGTCTGGACTTTTCAGAATATGTGCTGGTATTTCTGTCTACAAGAAGCTGCCTCTTGCAAGAGAGTTTCTCAAAATTCTAGGCTTCATGGCATCAATGATCCTTATGATACTACTGGATAGTCTCAACATGAGAAATATTCAATGGTACTTAAAAATATTGTTGGACCTCATCACCTGGACCCTTTAGAGTTCCAGGTACCCATGCTGGAATTTAAATAAGACTTACAGTGGTGGAGAGATCAAATGTCTCTCAAGTCCAGGACTACCCTTCTTCCTCCAAACCCTAGTTCAGTCATTCCAGACAGACTTGTCAGATTTTGCATGGGGAGCTTTGTCCAAGGGAGTTCAAGTGCAAGAAAAATGGGAACGTTTGGATGCTACAAAGCACATAATCATTAAAGAAATGTTAACAGTGATTCAGGCCTTAAAAGTTCTTGACCACTTATGGTCTCCAGGTCCCCTTTTTGAGGTCACAAACAACACCACAGTCCTGTGGTACCTGAATAAACAAGTGGGCACAAGGTCATACCCTCTTTGCCAGTTGGCAGTGATGGCCTGGGAGCTAGTGTTACAGGATTCTCTGATGTATCAGGTCTCATGTATCCCATCAGAGCAAAGCTTAGTGGATGGCAGACTAATCAGATCCTGGACAGACCCTCATGAGTTGAAGCACAGGGTAGAGGTCTCCCAGGATTTGGTCCTTATGTTGGGAATACCTCAAATATATCGCTTCCTTCCAACACAGACAGTTGTGAAAATTTTGTGCAAGACATCCTTGTAGCCATGCTTGGAGGACATGCATTCTCATTCCCTTGGACTAAAACATTCCTTTCTACATTTCCAACTTTTCCACTGATACCAAAGTTACATCTGAAAATTCAGGAAGAATTACCAACAATCACTGTTGTGACCCCTTTCTGGCCCAGGCAAAGTTGGCTCTCCCTTTTAAAGGAATTGGCCAGGTACAATTATAACAAGCTTACTCACACTATGGATCTACTCCCACAGTGTCAGGAGCAACTGATACACCCCAAATTACAGCAATTGCAACTGACAGCCTGGATGATTCTATTTAGATACATTTTAGGCACTTATTCCATGAAGATGTGCAGCAGGTATTGAAGGAGCCAAAAAAAGCTGCAGCTAGAAAATCTAATGTTTACAAGTAGAAGAGGTTTGTTATGTGATGCCTAACTGATAACTAATGGTCTGGTATGGTGTCTACCCCTTCTTCTTCTCTTTTGGCTGTTCCCATTAGGGGTCACCACAGCGGATCATCTGTTCCCATTTCTTCCTGTCCTCTGCATATTGCTCTGTCACACCAACCGCCTGCATGTCCTCTCTCACCATGTCCATAAACCTTATCTTAGGCCTTCCTCTTTTCCTCTTACTTGGCAGCTCCATCCTTAGCATCCTTTTCTCAATATACCCATCATCCCTCCTCAGCACATGTCCAAACCAACGCAATCTCGCCTCTCTGACTTTGTCTCCAAACCATCCAACCTGAGCTGACCCTCTAATATACTGATTCCTAATCCTGTCCATCCTTGTCACACCCAGTACAAATCTTAACATCTTTAACTCTGCCACTTCCAGCTCTGACTCCTGTCTTTTTGTCCATGCCACCATCTCCAACCCATACAACATAGCTGGTCTCACTACCCTCTTGCAGACCATCCCTTTCACTCTTACTAGTACCCGTCTGTCACAAATCACTCCTGACACTCTTCTCCACCCATTCCACCCTGCCTGTACTCTCTTCTTCACCTCTCTTCACCATTACTCTGAACTGTTGATCTCAAGTACTTAAACTCATCCACCTTCACCAACTCTACTCCCTGCATCCTCACCATTCCTCTATCCTCCCTCTCATTCACACACACATATTCTGTCTTAGTCCTGCTGACCTTCATTCCTCTCCTCTCTAGAGCATATCTCCACCTCTCCATGGTCTCCACAACCTGGTCCCTGCTCTCACTACAGATCACAATGTCATCTGCAAACATCATAGTCCATGGGGCTTCCTGTCTGATCTCGTCTGTCAACCTGTCCATCACCATTGCAAATAAGAAAGGGCTCAGAGCTAATCCTTGATGTAATCCCACCTCCACCTTAAATTGATCTGTCACTCCCACTGCAGACTTCACCACTGTCACATTACCCTCATACATATCCTGTACCACTCTTACATTCTTCTCTGCCACTCTTAACTTCCTCATACAATACCACAACTCCTCTCTAGGCACACTATCATATGCTTTCTCCAAGTCCACAAAGACACAATGCAACTCCTTCTGACCTTCCCGATATTTCTTCATCAACAGTCTCAGAGAAACATCACATCTGTAGTACTCTTTCCCGGCATGAAACCATACTGCTGATCGCTAATCATCACCTCCCTTCTTAACCTAGCTTCCACTACTCTTTCCCATAACTTCAAGCTGTGACTGATCAGTTTTATCCCTCTGTAGTTACTACAACTCTGCACATCACCCTTATTCTTAAAAATAGATACCAAAACACTTTTTCTCCACTCCTCAGGCATCCTTTGACTTTCCAATATTTCAGTAAACAATCTGGTTAAGAACTCCACTGCCATTTCTCCTAAGCACCTCCTACCCCTCAGGTTTTGAAATGTTTGTGTGAGCTACTCAATGATGGCTTATCTTATACATCTATCAATGTACATCTTGTGGCCATCTCAGCTTGTCTGCCCATGGATCCCTCTCCTTCATCTCGTTTTCTGGTCAACAATTTAGGAAAGAAGAGTTGCACTTGAGACCCCTTCAAAAAACAAAAGTCCTCCTCCTTGGGATCTCAACTTTGTTCTTAAAAAAATGATCTTATCTCCTTTTGAACCCACCTTTCAGACTGATTTAAAGTTAATTTCTTGGAAAACTGTTTTGTTCATTGCTCTGACATATGCTAACTGAGTCTGTGAACTGCAAGCTTTCATGGTGGGCCAAACTGATCTGCAAGGACAGGGTTGTTTTACATATTAATCCATATTTCATGCCAAAGGTATTTCTGAATTTACACTGACTCAGGCCATCAGTCTCCTGGTTTTCTATGCAGAATCTTGTGCCCCTTGTTTTTAGATTCTGGAGATAGGTTGATCCTTCTTAGCCCTTGGATGAGCACAAGCAGCTCAGATATTACCTTGGCAGAGGTAATCCCTTCAGTAAAGCTAAACAGCTGTTTATTTCCTATAGTAGGGCTAAGAAGGGTTAAACTGTCTCTAAGCAAATAATTGCTCATTAGTTGTCTATTGCTGTTGTTTTTAGTTACTACCACCATGGTAAATTGATTCCAGGCAAGATTAAGGCATATTACACCACAGCCTTATCCTCTTCAGTGGCGTATTGGAAAGGGCTAGACTCTAGATGCATTCTAGAGGCAGCAGTCTGGTTCCCTGATCATACCTTTACAAAGCACTACAAACTGTGTTCTTTCTCATGTTCCAGTACAGGCTTTATGAGGACCATTCTCCAGGGGCTTCAGGATCCTTATCCTTCCTCCTTCTGGGTAAGATAAGCTTTTATAATCTACCCATATGCCACTAAGGCAGTGTGAATGATGAACTTAGTACAGTTGCCTAAGTCCTACTTGCTTATAACAGAATACATTTGAATTTCACACTGCCTCAGTGGCAGCACCCATTCACTGTTTAATTTATTTTATATATAGTTCAAATCTATCCAACCTTGTTGTATTATTTATTAGTTTTTGGTATTTGTGTTGATGTTTTTTGGCTGCAAATTGGTTGGTCTCAGGCAATTATTACTTCTTGTACTTCTTGGTTCTTTGTACTTAGCACTAAAAGACTGAACAACTGACTTCCTGTGAAAAGGGTTGGGCATCCCCTGATGGGAGGAGCTTAGTTAATAACCTATCACAAGGCGTCAGAAAAGGAAATTCTAAGCTCTGGAAAGCTGCCAGTGTGGGTTCTGCTGGCACAAAATTATATGCCTCTGAGGCAGTGTGAAATTCAAACATTTACTGTTACAGATACATAGGACTTATGCAACTGTCAAAAACGAAAACGAACTAAACAAACTAATAAAACAATAAACCAAGACGAACAGGAGCTACGTAAGGTAGAACTGTTTAATAATGTTAGCACTTATGCAACTGTCCTTTTTCTGGCAAATCAATGAAGACTGAAGTCTATAAATAATGACAGAATTTTAAGTTTCAAATGTTGTATACTTGAGAAAATGCATACTGACAGAAATCATGTTATTCTGTTTTTAAGAGCAGTTTTTAAAATATGTCCCTATTTTGGGACATTTGCCCCCCATTGTTTTTGGCTTTGTACAGATTTCTTGTCCTAAGAGGGTGAGGGGTTAAAAATGTGCCTAACTACAATATGACAGTGAATGAAAAAGATGAGTGATAATAAAAACTTATAGGAGGATACGAGAAATGAAACTAGTCTTCAAGGTTGTAATGTGTGTGTATTTGGCAAAGTTGTGTAATTAAAGTCAAAAGAATAGAAAAGGTGCAACATATATGTATGACCTTAACCAGCTAGGGGAATGTAAAGGAATGGAACTAAAAATGTGGTTAACAACTCAAAAAAATGAATGAAGCTGAAAAGTATCTAGAAGGAAAACTAATCCAAGTTAATACAGGGAAATAGTAGAGTTATACTAGAACATATGCAAGACAACAAAGTTAACAGAAGGGAATACCACTGTAAAACTAAACAATATGAACAGGAAAGACTGGACAAAAGCATGTGAGTCAAGAGAAACTAAAGATTGGGGGAGGGTGGAAAAGGCAGGTCTGCATTTGCTAAACCAGGAAAAACTGGATTTAAGAGGATTACTGTTCCAAAAAAAGAAATATTCTGACAACCTAGAGGGTAAGAATAAATTATAAGACTAAACAAAATCTGGTACTTTTCCGCTATCGGGGCAACAGTTGTAATGCGCATGTGCTCGCAATGATCGCAGACACTATCCTTAAAAAAAGCTGTGGAAGCCTGAAAGTCTTCTGAATTCGGAGCACTACCTAAATATCTTCTTAAAGTAATTCTGCGCAACCAGTCCACCCGCAGTTTGTGCTTAGACAGAATGAAAAGTAAGGTGAAAAAGTCGGTGAGGTGTCCATTCCAACAGTATGTAGAAGTGATCAGACTGCAGATGTGAAGACCGGAAAATGTATCCCCCCATAAACTAATTCTGTTGCGTCTTGCAAGCTGAGAACCACAATGTATGGAAAGCCTGTTCAACATCATATTCACAAGTTCCGCTTTGAAAATCTCCAAATCCCAGCATTACAAAACACCTGCACCTGAAGAGAGATACAAAACACCCTCCCAAAAAGAACTTTACTGTACTTTTATTTATCAGTATCACGTGAATTACTTTGCAGTGCAGTAGCTAGGATTGATTCAATAACTGGGCTGACTGAGGACAGATATTATAGAACCTCCTAACCCCACAATGCATTTTACAGGCAGTCTATAAATTGTCCTACCATTAACGCAAACATAGTAGCACATACTGTAGTACAGCAACTCTGAAACAAAGGGAAACAGCTATAAAAGTAAACATTTTACAGTACTGAGGTAGTGCTCAAACAATTAGAAGTCAAAGCATCATCTTGCCACCGGCAATGAAATAAGCTGCCATTTTCTTCAATGACTTGTACAGTACTGCCCCAAACCTAGAATTGTAGCACACAATACTATAAAGTGATGTTTATAGTATTGGCAGCAATCACTGCAATTGTGTGCTAACTTTTCAAGCGATCATTACAACTGTTGCCCCGATAACGGAAAAGTACCCAATATCTAACATATGAAAGAGAATGCTGAGTATAACAAAAGATTGCAAGCATGCGTGTGAACATAGTAAAAAACAAAATTATATACAAAATAGGGCACAAAGGGTCAAAGTGAACATGGACATGGAATTGTATTCTGCCTGCCCAGGCTAATACAGGGTTAAAGTACAACCCTTAAACTCAAAACCAACTCAAAAAGTAATGAAAAAACATTCAGAAATATCTGGAAAGATGGATGGAATCTTCCAACCACTGCTTATGAAGTGAGGTGTACAATGAGTGGTAATAACAAGGGAAGAACAACTGAAAGGAAACCAAAGCCTAAAAGCCCATGCAGTAGGAAAAAAACGTATCTGATCTAAGGCTGTAACTGAGTAGATGAATAAAGTATATTTAATACATGAAAAGTAACTCAGTATTGGAAGTTCTGAACAACTTCACATAACCCATGGCACTGTTTGGTTTGAGAACTATGAAAACAAACATGGAAGTCTAACAAGTGAAACCACAAATAGCACAACAGATTGCAGAAAAAGTGTTTAAAAATACTATTGTAGTCAAAAAGACAGAAGGCAGATTTACTGCACCAGTTAGGCAAATATGAAACTCTTTATGTTCTGATAACCAGCTGAAAAAACACCAATCACAAACTAGTACAAAGAAAATTAACCAATCCAAAAACAGAAGTGGATTTCTGAATGAAGACTGCATGACGATATTATGAAGATAGATATAACTTGGGGGGTCACATGGACAAAAACATAAAATTATCACACTGTAAGCTAATTGACTAATAATATATGACTAATCAAGGGCAGTGAGAATCCTCATAACCTCAAAACAAAATCTTAAAATCAAGGTCAGGGGTTATATTTCTACCTTTTTGGAATTCAATATTTATGATTACTACAGAAAAGACCAGGTTAACATTTCCAACAAAATTCCATAACCAGAAGCAAAATACAACAAAGAAACAACTAATAGTGCTAGTGTAAAAGATAAGAAATAGACCCAGTTCAGCCAAAGCTCTTCCATTATCACTAAAGAGAAAACAAACTGTCTTACACTAGAGCACCACAAGCTAATGAAGGAAAATCATAAATCAAATGGGGTATTACATCAAATGCAATAAGTGGGTAGTACCTTTTAACAAGCACTGCCTCAATCTACTACACTGAAATACTATAAAATAAATCATCTTCTTAGACTACCCCCCTCCCCCCCAGATATTGTTCAAAAAGAGGAGAAATAAAGTGTTTAAGTTATCTTAGAAAACAGAGATCCTCAAGTACAAACACAGTATTAAGCCCATGGCAAGGAAATAAAAAACATGACAGTTAGTATTCAAGGTCTCAAGCTCTTGGTTAGCTACACTACTACAAAACATTTAAAATTAGCAGTAAACTCTAAAATAAAATATTCAGTCCATAAAGCACATTAAACTATATACAGTCCAGAGTACATCAGTTTCAATAACAAATAACATGGAAGAACATAAATGCCAAAGTGTAGTAATAATAGGAATTCATGAAAATGAGTAAAAACTCAGGGGGGCACAGTAGAATGTGAACATTAAATGCAAGTAAAATAAACAGTTAAAAACAAACTGCATATAGCAGTTAGTATTAAATAAAGTAGAATGAAAACAGGAAAAGTTATGTGCAAAAATATTCTAAATATAAAAACAAAATGGTAACAAATAATGCTTAAACTCTTAGTAACAATGAACACATCATTAATAGGATAATTCCAGTATAACAATAAGAAATTATAACAATACTACAAAAAATAAAGTAAAGCTAAATTCCACACAAATGTGAAAGTACATTTAATATAATTGTGTTTTGAAACTGCAGCATTCCCCAGTGGTTGTCCAGCTCAAGTAATTAAAATTTCTGATGGGACAATTTTCTTCTTTTAATCAGGCATATACTTGAAATATAACTATTTAAGCCAGACAGGTTGCAAACACTTAGGTACATTTGCATTGACTCAACTCACTTCCTACCCCAACACATCATAAGTATCCCAAAAACAGTGGTTCAGTTGTTGAGTAGATTTTAGTGTCTGATTCCACTATGTCTCCAGAGGCACCCTCTCAGATTCCCCCATTGACCACCTCCCTGTGTATGCAGACAGACTCAGTACCCATCATGTGAAGCAATATTTACTTAGAACTACCAGTAACCTCACTAATTTTATCTCTGATACATTTAACAGAATTCTAAGCTCCTTTAACTGGTCTATCCCGAAAAAAATATTCCATTTGACAAAGCTGTACACATATTTAACTCACTTTTCCTGAAACCCCCCAATAGTTTGACTCCAACTAGAACAAAAAGAATAAAGAATAACCATACTCCCTAGTTATTAACTCAAAGCAGGCATCTAATATACTAAAGAGATAGGGCTTGGAAAGAAAGGTTAAAATGTAGATCTTCCCAAAACGTACAACACTTTAAAGAACTATACAGCCATACTAAAAGACAGATTATCGCAGACAAGAAAATCATGTTCAGTAACCCCTTACTAAATCACTCTTCCAACCCTAAAAAGCTCTGGCCTTCTATTAATAATATACAGTACCTTGGAACATCCACCACTCCTAATCCTGCCCCAAATAACACTCCCTCTTAAACAGCTGTTCAATTTAACGCCCATTTTATAGAAAGCATTAAAACCCTTACTGAATATTTTCCCACTAACGATCCCTCCTCAGACAGCAGACATGCCCTATTTCACCCTAAAACCAATCCCAACCTCCTACATCAAATCACTGCTTCTTAAACTGAAACCCTCTTTTCCTTCAGTAGATAATCTCCCAGCAGTAGACCTCAAGCTGGCTGCCAGTTATATAGCCTCTCCTGTGTCTCTTCTAAATAACAAATCCATCAAAGAATCATAAGGTCCTTCTCTATGGAAAAAAGTCTTCATCATCCACCTTCATAAAGGAGGAACCTCATCTGATATAACAAATTTCAGACCTATCGCCATATTAACCCCTTTATCAAAAATTTTGGAGAAGTGCATTCACAAGCAACTACTTCAACATATTCTCCAGGAAGAGCTTCAGGCCCTGACATAGCATGGTTTTAGACCTGCCTATAAAACTACCATGGCCTTAGTAACTTTCACAGATGCTCTTAACAAAGCCAGAGATGAAGGCAAACTTGTTTCTTCTGTATTCTTTGATCTCTCTAAAGCTTTTGATCTAGTCTCTCACCAAAGACTCCTCTACCAACTGTCTCCATTCAGGCTATCACAACCCACATCACTATGTTTTAATAACTAATAAACTGATAGATACCAGTATGTTAAATGGATCATAGGTTCATATGTTGGTACTAGGCTATCAGCCCTAGGGCCTATACAAGCCTAGCCATAACAATTCCCTGGCTATTTCTTCCCACAGTATTTACTTCCCTGAACCCCTGTCAAGGGGTCTGTCTGACATGATCCCCGGGGTGAGTTTCCTATCTCCCCTCCAATCATCAAGGTTCCTTTTGAAGAGGGCCAAAGAGGTACTCTGCTTGACATGTATGGGCAGTCTATTCCAGAGTCTGGAGAAACTCTGGGGCAGGAACCTATCCCTCCAGTATGTTTTGTTCATTGTGATGACAAGGTTTAGATCCCTGGAGCGTGTGTCTCTGAGGGATTGGGATTTTGTTAAGTGTAGCATGTCCAACAGCTTTGGGTTTGACATGGCCTTGTATGTTAAGCAGAGATCGCCACTGAGTAGACGATATGCGACAGAGTATAGGTGGAGTTTTTTTAGACAGTCAGCATAGGGGATCTGCTTTAGGCCTGTGATTCTTTTAGTGAGGTATTTCTGCGGCCTTTCCAGTTGTTGCAGATGTCTTGAGAGGTACATACCAAACGGGGAGTTGTATTCTATAATGGGTCTAATGAGGGATGAGTACAGTGGGACAATGACCTCCGTTTTTCTGAATGAAAAGCCCTTAGTGATGAGGTGTGTCACATAGAAAGATTTCCTGACTAATTATCAAAGGTGAGACCACTGTCCACCTGTGTCCCTAAGTCTCTTATCACACTTTCAGTGTTTAGTGTACTGCCACCTATGTGGTAATTCATGGGTATATGTTTTTTTTTCCCAAAGGGGATAACTATACATTTCTTGGCACTGAGCTTGAGCCCATGGCTCTGGCACCAAGCATCTATTTCTGTAAGACCCTTTTGTAGAATATTCACATAATTTGGGGATTCAATAATGACTCCCAGTTTGCAGTCATCTGCAAACTTTGTTAGCCAGAGTCCCTTAGTGTTGGCCTGTACTTCAGAGAAGTAGATGCCAAACAAGAGCAGTCCCAGGACTTAACCCTGAGGTACTCCACTTGTCACTTGTCTGGAGCTGGATTTGGAGCCGGCTACTTTTACAGTGTGGATTCTGTCAGTAGGCCAGTTGGCAACCCACCGAGTGACGTAGGGATTAATGCCCAGCTTAGTAAGTTTATCTATGATTCCAGAGTAGGGAATGGTATCGAAGGCCTTGGCAAGGTCCAGATAGGCTGTGTGGACCACCTTACCCTTGTCCGTGGCTCTGGAGACTAATTTGAAGAAGTCAGTCAGGTTCAGGAGAAATGATCGGCCCTTCACAAACCCAAACTCTTCACTTTTTCTCCTTTACTTCCTGGAGTGAGTTGGATGAAGTGGTGGTGAGTGTACCCAAGGGGGAGAGACTAGTGATTGGAGCGGACTTTAATGGGCATGTTGGTGAAGTGAACAGAGGGGATGAGGAAGTGATGGGTAGGTATGGTGTTAAGGAGAGGAATGCAGAAGGTGAAATGATTGTGGATTTTGCGAAAAGGATGGACATGGCTGTGGTGAATACGTATTTTAAGAAGAGGGATGAGCATAGGGTGACGTACAAGAGTGGAGGAAGATGCACTCAGGTGGATTATATCCTATGTAGGAGGGCCAGTCTGAAGGAGATTGGAGACTGTAAAGTGGTGACTGGGGAAAGTGTAGTTAAGCAGCATAGAATGGTGGTCTGCAGGATGATGTTGGTGATCAAGAAGCGGAGGAGGAGTGTGAAAGCAGTGCCAAGGATTAAATGGTAGAAGTTAAAAAAGGGTGATTGTGAGGTGGAGTTCAGGGAAGAGTTAAGAAAGGCACTGGGAGGCAATGAAGAGTTACCGAATAGCTGGCTAACTACAGCAGAGCTAGTAAGGGAGACTGCTAGGAAGGTGCTTGGTGTGACATCTGGACAGAGGAAGGAGGACAAGGAGACATGGTGGTGGAATGAGGAAGTTCAGGAGAGTATACAGAGGAAGAGGCTGGTGAAGAAGAAGTGGGATTGTCAAAGAGATGAAGAAAGTAGACATGAGTATAAGGAGATGAGGCGCATGGCAAAGAGAGAGGCGGCGAAGGCTAAGGATAAGGCATATAGAGAGTTGTATGAGAGATTGGACACTAAAGAGGGAGAAAAGGACCTGTACTGATTGGCTAGACAGAGGGACAGAGCTGGGAAAGATGTGCAGCAGGTAAGGGTGATAAAGGACAGTGAGGGAAACATACTCACAAGTGAGGAGAGTGTGTTGAGTAGATGGAAAGAGTACTTTGAAGGGCTGATGAATGAAGAGAATGAGAGAGAAAGAAGGTTGGATGATGTGGGGATAGTGAATCAGGAAGTGAAGCAGATTAGCAAGGAGGAAGTAAGGACAGCTATGAAGAGGATGAAGAATGGAAAGGCTGTTGGCCCAGATGACATACCAGTGGAAGCATGGAGGTGCTTAGGAGAAATGGCAGTGGAATTTTTAACCAGATTGTTTAATGAAATTTTGCAAAGTCAGAGGATGCCTGAGGAGTGGAGAAAAAGTGTTTTGGTACCTATCTTTAAGAATAAGGGTGATGTGCAGAGCTGCAGTAACTACAGAGGGATAAAATTGATCAGTCACAGCTTGAAGTTATGGGAAAGAGTAGTGGAAGCTAGTTTAAGAAGGGAGGTGATGATTAGTGATCAGCAGTATGGTTTCATGCCAGGAAAGAGCACTACAGATGCAATATTTGCTCTGAGAGTGTTGTTAGAGAAATACAGAGAAGGTCAGAAGGAGTTGCATTGTGTCTTTGTGGACTTAGAGAAAGCATATGACAGGGTGCCTAGAGAGGAGTTGTGGTATTGTATGAGGAAGTCGGGAGTGGCAGAGAAGTATGTAAGAGTGGTACAGGATATGTACAAGGGTAGTGTGATATTGGTGAGGACTGCGGTGACAGATACGTTTAAGGTGGAGGTGGGATTACATCAAGGATCAGCTCTGAGCCCTTTCTTATTTGGAGTGGTGATGGACAGGTTGACAGATGAGATTAGACAGGAGGCCCCGTGGACTATGATGTTTGCAGATGACATTGTGATATGTAGTGAGAGTAGGGACCAGGTTGAGGAGACCCTGGAGAAGTGGAGATATGCTTTAGAGAGGAGAGGAATGAAGGTCAGCGGGGCTAAAACAGAATATATGTGTGTAAATGAGAGGGGGAGTAGAGGAATGGCGAGGATGCAGGGAGTAGAGTTGGTAAAGGTGAATGAGTTTAAGTACTTGGGATCAACAGTTCAGAGTAATGGTGAGTGTGGAAGAGAGGTGAAGAAGAGAGTACAGGCAGGGTGGAATGGGTGGAGAAGAGTGTCAGGAGTGATTTGTGACATACAGGTACCAATAAGAGTGAAAGGGAAGGTCTACAAGAGGGTAGTGAGACCAGCTATGTTATATGGGTTGGAGACGGTAGCATTGTCGAAAAGGCAGGAGTCAGAGCTGGATGTGGCAGAGTTAAAGATGTTAAGATTTGCACTGGGTGTGACTAGGATGGACAGGATTAGGAATCAGTATATTAGAGGGTCAGCTCTGGTTGGACAGTTTGGAGACAAAGCAAGAGAGGTGAGATTGCGTTGGTTTGGACATGTGCTGAGGAGGGATGCCTGGTATATTGGGAAGTGGATGCTAAGGATGGAGCTGCCAGGTAAGGGGAAAAGAGGAAGGCCTAAGATGAGGTTTATGGATGTGGTGAGAGAGGACATGCAGGCGGTTGGTGTGAAAGAGCATGATGCAGAGGACAGGAAGAAATGGAAACAGATGATCCACTGTGGCGACCCCTAACGGGAACAGCCGAAAGAAGATGATGATTTCCTGTAAGTACTGGTGAGCTACAGAGCTCCATTCTCAGCTATCTACTCTTTAATATAGTCACTAGCAATTTACATAAATCCTGCCAGCAAGCTACCCTCATACAATACGCTGATGATTCTACCATAATATGCATTTTTCACAACATAATACATCTTCAGAGAATTACTCAGGAAGCCTTTAACTCTTGCTGAAAGTTGACTAGAGGATGATCAACTGCTAGCTAATCCAAAAAAAGCTAATTTACTTCTCTTTTCCAAAATCCAATTTCCATGGAAAAAAAAACTTTAAAATTTCATCCCTATATAATGCCATGACTGAAGTTACCTCATATACAAAATTACATGACAATCAACAGTCTTAACCTTAATTTACATATTCACAACAGCATCAAGAAAATTCATCAAAAACTAAGCACCCTACATAGAGTGAAGAAATTCCTTTCAGACTCTACCAAGGAAACTCTAGCTACCACTTTCCTCTTATCCTGTCTCCTATATGGAGCTCCTATTATGACCAACCTTCAAGTCTCACTTCGTTCTAAACTTGAACAGTGTTATAACAAATTTGCCATATTCACCTGCAACATACCTTACCAGACCAACCACTGTTTAGCACTAAAAACACTTAAATGGCTCAAGATTCCTTACCACCTGCCTTATACTCAGCTCACCTTAACCTAGCAAATAATCTATATTCCATCTGCCTGCCCAGCAGTTAAGCCACTACTCCAATACTATCTTCCAAATTCTCCCCTTCAGTCAAATAAACAACTGCTTACCATCTGCAAGCCACAAAGGGCTGCTGTGGTCAGTCTCTATTCCAATAGTGTCTATCTCTCAGGTCTATCACACACCTTCTTCTTCTTTTCAAATTATTACTAAAAGACTTCTTGTCTACCTCCTGGCTTTGTCCCTACTCCTTATCTGGGACAAAGCTATCTAATATCATTCATCACCTTTCTTATACCTTCCTTCAAAGCACTAAATCACAAAACCTGCCTATCCTCTTCTAATACCTCACTTTATTATACCGCTTAAACTGCTATAACTCCTTCTAATTAGCACATCCAAATTACTCTTACATCACTACTTCCCTATTAACACTCAGATTTGCTTTTCTCATCTAATACTACACTCTATTATGTTTCTTAAATTACTCCTACCTATCTGATACAACCCCTCTTCTGTCTGTAAAGTCTCATTACAAGGCTTGTAAATTTAATGTTTGTGAATATCAGTACACATTTTATAATACTGACTATTATGCTGACTATTATGCTATTTATTCATCGAAACTTCATTATAAAATTTGTTATTGAAAATACTGATTGCATTAAATATGATACTTTGGAACTTTTCTCCCTGGGCCTTGGCTGAAAAAGGGCATCTGTGCCCAGTCGGACTTTCCTAGTAAACAAATGTCAAAAAATAAATTAATAAATAAAATAAAATAAAATAAAATAAACAAATGAAGAAATCCAACTTGTTCACTATATAAGTAATTGCTGTCTTTAACAGAAATGTATATAGTGATATAATACAGTTATTGTACAATTAACGTTTGGTCTTAAAGCCTGCCAAGGTTTGCTATCTTTACTTCATCAGGAAGATAATTACAGGTTTCTGTTTGCAGCTTACTAAGATCCCTTTCACCTCTTGCAATTTTGAACCCAGTCTGACTCAAGCAATGAGAGGAGGTTTAATTATTTTGAAAAGCAGAAGGCTTATTAAAAGGGTAGCCCTTCTGCATACTCTTAACCATTTGAAGGTCTTAAGTTAATCACAATGGTGGGTCTGTGTAGCTGGAAACAAAACACATCTATATATTTTATTTTCTGTTGTCTCAAGTTTTTTGAGTATTAGAAGTTGAGTTCAGAATTAATGGATAATGCGTACACTAATTTGGATATTTGCACATTTATTGCTAGTATTTTAAATGGGACTAGGGATAAGAGATGGGAAATTCTCTAGCATCATTTTAGTTGTAATAGAGATTTTTTTATAATCCTATCTGAGTGAATAGTGAAGGTTAAGAAAGAATCAAAAGTCAGACCTAGATATTTTGACATCTGAGATCAAATTAGTATGACTGGTGGAAAATTTATTAATTTCTGTAGAGAGGAGAACAGTGCTACATTTGATTTAGTGGGATTCATAACTCTCAAGTATCCTGAGCTTCCCAGAACTACCCATTTTTACATCAAATTACTGTAGTAACCCCAACATCCTGATATGGCTGCTTGCAGTCCTGGTTATTCTGCAGTAATGATCTCTATTTTGCCTGCAGATGACTCAGTTTATCAGAACATTGCTTTACTGAATCTAATTAGCATGCTGAGAGGCTGGCTGATGACATCACATAACCTTCCTATCTTCCTACTTGCTCAATATGCAGCAGCAGACCTCAGGTGCACACTGTTTTCAATTAGGTCTGTTTGGTCCATATAATAAGCAGAACAGGAACAGAATGTAAATATTCATGTTTGGACAGGGGCAGAGAGGAAGAGGTTGCATTAACATCCAGGTAGGCCTCAAGACTTTCCAGGGGAATGGGAGAAGATCACTGCCACAGAGCCAGTAGTAGGATCAAGTCTACTAGAGTCGGATAGTTTTTACCTCATCTGGAAGTTGGCTTTGCAATGGTCCTCAGTCATTTATCACCAGAAAATCTGATGTTGTTTAGGAGTGGACTGTTGGACTGGTACTGTTAGCCCCACAAGCAGGTAGCTGTTTCTGCAGAGGAGAGCTTCTTTTTAACTTCTGCCAGAGACCAGTATACATTACCCCAGTAAGTGAGTGACACAGTCTTATTTTGCACAACTTCCAAGACTTTGTCTTGTATTTTTATCCTTTTCCTCATCATTTTTGATGTTTTGCTAAGTGACTGAGGATTTCATACTTCAAATACTTAATACAGAATGTCCTTGATTTTGTCACTATATTTTTATGTATCTAATACATTTCATTTTCTGGTGTTCAATATGGATTACAGTCACTCAACAGACATTACAGTTTTATACTTCTTTTTGTTCACAAAATGCAGCCACTTTGTGGATGTCTAATATTTCTCTCTCTCATAAAATCTGTTGTTAGACATTTGCATTTCATACTACTTTTTGCTCAGAAAATAAAGTATCTTCCAGAATATCCCTCATGTTGCTTCATATTTTTATTTTGTCTCATAAAATGTTTGATTTTTCTGGTAAGTGACCAAGTATTCATTGTCAATCAATAATTTCAGACATCAGAATTTCATGATGCTTGTTCATAAAATGATTATAGAATGTCCCTGATTTTTTCTCATATTTTTGTATTCTCATTTTGGTTTCTCATAAAATATTTGATTTTCTGGTAAGTCACACAGGATTGTAGAAAATCACTAATGTGAGATAGTTTTGTAATTCAGACAATGTGTATTTGATGTAAAACCTGTTTTTATATTAAATTTTTAAGTGACTTATAACTTGCTTGTTTATAGTATAGTGCCAGCAAATGCATGTTGATGGAAAACCAGTTACTCTGTTAACATATTAAGTGAACCAGAGTAAATTAGAGCTTTTTAGCTATAGTATAATGCCAGCTGGTTTGTGATGATGTGAGGTAGTGCCAGCTATGGCAGGAGGAGTAGGGCAGTGGATGTGTAACATATTACTTGTAAAGCTGCTTGTATTAAAATGTATCAACAGTGGGTCCTACTGGACAGAAAAGAAATATACATGTATGTCAGGCTGTATTGTGGTAAGATATATATATATATATATATATATATATATATATATATATATATATATATATATATTAACAGATGATGTTGGAAGGGAAGGGGTTAAGCTTAGCCCATCACACCTTAGGAAAACAGTTTGAAATTAAATTACTTGGTATAAGCCATAAAGATTGTATCTCACAGATCTGAATGCAGCCAGAGAGGCAACACCTGTGAAAACAAGGACTAGGAATCCTGCTGCATTGTCCTTAGTGGCAAACTAATTGCTACCCTGAAAGGCTGGAAGTTTTGAAAATGTTTTATAGTTTCCAGATACTGTAACACCTTAACAAAACTCTATGTGTGTGTATTGTGACACATATATGCAAGATCCCAGTTCAGCATTTAGTAACGGAGGTTGTTTGGGAACTACACAGTCAGGTGACCAGATGTGATGTCATTCTGTAATCCAGCACTGAAATGATGCTTTAATACTAGATGAGACAGAAATCTCAGGGCAGTCTGTTTGTGAAACCTGACAAGAAAGACCACTCACTCACATCACCTTGCCTTGCTCCATTAAATAAGTAGGAAACAGTAATTCTTTAGATCAGTCAGGAAAATAAAGTGATATTAGTTAAATATTATTTTTCTGTATCTGTATGAATCTATCCATTTGTGTTATTTTCAAAATTTTCTGTGACTGAAACTCTGGTGTTTATTGTAAACAGGTATTCAGTATTTTCAAGTTATTTTATTTATTATCAAATATATTTAAACTTTTCATTGTGGCTGGTATTTTAGAAACTATTTTAACCTTTGAGAGTACATATATTTATTTGGTGACACTGTGGTCACTCCTGAAAGTCTTGCTGCATTGGTCAAACACTACCATTTGTATTAGTATTCATTTTACTCAGTATAATTGGGTACCCCTGTAAGAGCCTTAGAGTAGCTGGCTGGTGCCAGTGAAACTACTTTATAGTATGAGTATAGCTGGTAAATCTGTGCCAGCCTTTCCCAGGTGTGTGTGTGTGTGTGTGTGTGTGTGTGTGTGTGTGTGTGTGTGTGTGTGTGTGTGTGTGTGTGTGTGTGTGTGCCGTGTGCACGTGTATGTGTAAAAATCAAATCTCAATGAGTATGAGTATCAGCTACTTGGAACAGGAATACAGCTCCTTAATAGTCAGTGTGGTTACTTATTTGGGGCTTGGAAAGAGAGAGAGTCCAGCCCCAGGACTGGAGTGTCATTCCTGTGTGCTTTTTGAGGAAACTTGTACTTGGTGCAGAGAGCTACATCTGAAAATACTGTGTGTATCCATTTTTGTTCTGAGTGTATGACCTCCCCTAGTGTCAGTGGTGAGGATTGAGGATCCTTGATTACTGGCCCAGAGGAGGGACATCACATATTGGTGAGAAGTGCTGTGTCTATTAATTGAACTTCTGTAGTCTGTAAGTAGTTGTTACTGAAGGTGTGTGTACTCTCAGCAGCCACAAGATAAACATACAGAGTTTCATTGTTACAACATTTTTATTTATTTTTTTTTATTTAGTTTAGTCAGGGAAAGCAGGCAAAGATGTCAGCAGAGGATTATGGCAAGCTGACAAAGAACCAGTTGGCCAAGGTGTGTGAAGCCAAAGGAGTAGTGCATGCCATCCTAACTAAAGAGAAAATTATTTCAGCCTTAGTCGCAGCTGCACCATGGACATGCAACCAGGAAGACAACCAGTCTGGTGATGGAGATGTCCAGCCCTCAGAAACAGGACAGTTCACCTTTTCCTCAGAGGACTTAAAAACCCACCTGGAGTTAAAGAGACTTGAACTGGAGGCCACACTCTTGAAATTAGAATCAGCAGTGAGACTGCAGCAAGCAAAACATATGGAATTAGAATCAGCAGAGAGACTGCAGCTTTTCGAGGCTGAAGAAAATGAGAAACAGCATCAACATGAGAGGGAGATTCTGACTCTTTGTCAGGATCATGGATGTAATGGGAAGGGAATAACTAAACCACAGAAGCAATAAAAGTTAGTAAATTTCTTCCACAGTTTACAGAGGATGATAAATTTGATACTTTTATTCATATATTTGAAAGAGTATATAAACAGTATAATGTTGACCAAGGGCTCTGGGTATGGTTTCTGACCCTCTTACTCCATGATAAAGCTGTAACTGCTGTATATAAATTGTCTGATACTGATTGTTTAAACTACGATAATGTTAAACAGTATTTATTAGAATGTTTTGAGTTAACACCTGAGGCTTACAGAAAAAGTTTGGTAAGCATAGATACAAGGCAGATGAAAGTGTATGTGATTATATTGCTGGGTTAAGCACTTATTTTCATAGGTGGGTAAGTGGGTGTCAGGTCACCACTTTTGAAAGGCTGGCAGACCATTTGGTGAAGGAACAAGCCCTTAGCACTTTGTCTGAGGACACGAGAATCTTGTTGGCAGACCCGGAATGTAACTCTGCAGATGAGCTGGGGAAAAAGGTGATCTGTACTTAGCAAGCAGGGCATCACTGCACAAGAAGGGGATAACAAGTGCTGCACAGGGATATAAGAGATCCCATGGAGGGAAGCCTAAACCACCCCAACAGAGTCCATCAGTAACAGGGGAAGCCTTCAGGTACACAGCCAGGAACAAGGGTTAGATGTTGTAAATATAACCATTAGGGTCACATAGCAAACAGATGTCCATAGAAGCAAAGACAGGAACAAAAGGGGGAGCCAGCAAGTGGGAATAAGAGAATGCCAGTGCTAACTTCTCTGGAGACAACAGGGGTACAATACTATTACCGGAGTTTATACCCTGTCTAAGTGGATGGAAAACAGGCCACTGTTAAGAGAGACACAGCCTCTGACATAACCGTTGTGAAGCCTGCTGTAGTTAAAGAGGAGCAGTACTTGCTTTGACAGTCCAGTCCAGTCAGAGCTTTAGGAAGGCCCCTATTCCAAATACCTTTGACCAGGATTCACCTTGACTGGGAAGGTGGAAAAGAAAGCAAACAAGTAGGTGTGTTTGAGGATATCCCTACAGATGTCTCAATAGTGAATGATTCTGATAATGCAGTACCTTGTGTGCATGCAATTACATGCAGTCAGGCCTGGAGACAGGCATGCGAGTCTGGTAGATTGGGGGAGTCCTAGACAGACCCCACACCTGAAGCCAGGACTGGTGATGTGGCTATTCCAGGGAGGGAGCTACCCTGTAGCAGTGAGCCTGAAGGTAAGCCACAGCTACTGATGTTCCCTTGGACTGGATGACTGCAAGAGCAGAGGTGAGTGGTAGTACCCAGGCTGACAGTGAGGCACTGCTGTCAGAAGATACCAGACTTCCTTTGGAAGGAGAGATGGTAAGGATCACAAAGACAGAGTTGAGAAAGGCTCAGCTCCCAGACCTTACATTATGAGGCTTGAGGGAGATAGCTAGGAAAACACGATTCTCAAGGAAAAGGTGAGTCTGTATACTGGAACAAAAGGTTACTGTACAGAGTGTGAACCAATGAGGGGGGGTTAAAAGGTGAGGTAACACAGCAGTTGCTGGTGCCCACAGCCTACCATCTGGCACTTCTAGCTACAGGCCATGACATTCCTTTTACAGGTCATATGAGCATAAAGCATACAAAGAGAGCTATTATATAGAACATTTATTGGTCTGTGATTGGATGGAAATAACAGGGTACTGCAGGACCTATGAGCAGTGCCAAAAAGTAGGCAAGGCAGGAGACAAGCTCAAAGCTCCTTTGATGCCTTTGCCTTTGATTCAGGAGCCATTTCAGAGGGTAGCTATGGATATTGTGGGGCCTCTGAGTACCTCCGGTTCCACAGGGAAGAAGTATATCCTGGTGGTAGTAGATTATACTACCAGATACCCTAAGATTGTGGCTCTATCCTCCATTGAGGCAGAGAAGGTTCCAAATGCTTTGCTAGAGATTTTCAGCAGGGTAGATTTCCTGAGAGAAATACTAACTGACAGAGGTGCCAATTTCATGTCAGACCTGCTGACTTGTCTGTGGGAGTGTTGTTGGGTGAAGCAGCTAAAGATCACCCTCTACCAACCCAGACTAATGGTATTGTGGAGAAGTTAAATTCTACATTGAAGCCCATGCTATGGGCATTTCAGACCAGTTTAAGAGAGAGTAGGGCAAATATTTTCCCCATTTGCTGTTTGCATGCAGAGAGGTGCCCCAAGAATCTACAGGGTTTTCACCATTTGAGTTGCTGTATAGGCATAAGGTGAGGGGGCCTTTAGATTTGATTCATGATGAGTCGGAGGGTGAGTGTGAATCCTACAAGGAGTCTGTTGTGGCATATGTCTTAAACTGTTAGCATGATGAAGCCTTACCATGATAGAGAGGCCCTGATGCTCAGTATTTGCAGTGGGTGGCATGAGGCATCTGAGGGGGACCTGGTGACTGAAATCCTCATTGAGACTCAGACTGACACCTCAATGGAAGAGTTAGCAATGCCCCACCAGCTATCCCCTACCCAGATTCGAGAAATCTGAGCAGTGTTACAAGAGTTTGAGAGCATGTTCATTGGGAAACCTGGGTGCACCCACCTGGTACAGCACCATGTGGATGCGGGACCCAAAAGGCCTATCAAGCAGGCCCTTTACATGGTGCCTGAGTGAGTCAGACATACTCTGAGGTAGGAGATACAGGAAAGGTTAGAACTGGGGGTAATCCAGGAGTCTAGCAGTCTGTGGGTCACCCCAGTGTTGCTGGTACCAAAGAAAGATGGCAGCACCTGGTTCTATGCGGACTACAGAAAACTAAATAGTCACACAGAGTCAGATGCTTACCCCATGCCTATTAGAGATGAAGCCTTAGAGCAGCTGGGTGGGGCTAGGTATCTGTCCACTACTGATATGACCAAGGGCTACTGACAGGTGCCCTAGACTCCCACCACTGAAGAGGTGTCAACCTTTGTGTCTCTTTTCATATTATACAAGTTCACAAAGATGCCCTTTGGGATGAAAAATGTCCCTGCAACCTTCCAGAGGCTGTAGATCATATCATAGCAGGAGCAGGAGATTATGCCCTTGCTTAACTGGATGATATCGCTATCTACAGCCATTCCTGGCAGGAACACATTCAGCATGTCAGGGAGGTCCTGGGTAGACTGGAAAGGGCAGAGTTGACTATTAAGCCCAGTAAGTGTCAGGTGGGTATGGCAGAGATCTCCTACCTGGGACATAGAGTGGGGAGTGATAAGATCAGGCCAGAACATGACAAAGTGGAAGCTATTCAGGTGTGGCCTGCCCCTGTTACCAAAAAGCAGGTGAGGGCATTCTTGGGGACAGTGGGGTACTATAAAAAGTTTGTTCCCAATTATACTCAATAGCTGCTCTGCTCACAGACCGGATGAGAAAAAACAGGCCAGATAAGGTAGTGTGGACCCCAGCCTGCAAGCAGGCATTCCATAAGCTTAAAGAGGCTTTGGGAGGACCCCCTGTGTTAGCCACTTCAGATTACAGCAAAGAATTTGTTGTTCAGGTGGATGCTTCAAACCGTGGTGTGAGGGCTGTACTCAGGGAGGTTTCCTCAGTTGGAGAAAAACACCCAGTTGTATATCTCAGCCATAGACTCCAGCCCAGGGAGGAATGGTTATGCAGCTGTAGAAAAAGAATGTCTAGTCATAGTATGGGCACTGCAGAAACTTCAGCCCTGTCTGTATGGAAGGAAATTCACTGTGGTACATACCACAATCCTGTAACATGGCTAAATCAAGCCAGCCCGCACAATGCCAAGTTATTAAGATGGAGCCTAAGGTTGTAGGCATATGACATGACAGTGCAGCACTGTAGTGGGGTCACCAATGCCAATGAGGATGGACTCTCAAGACAGGGTATGGATTAATGTATTCCCAGACAGGCTCATTTCTCTCAAGCAACATTTCTCCAGGGTCACTTGAAAAACTACCTTGAGTCTTCAAAGGGGGGTGAGATGTGATGATGTGAGGTAGTGCCAGCTATGCCAGAAGGAGTTAGGAAATAGGAAAGTCTTCAAGGTACACCACCATGAGCTTGCACTGTGTCACAGTGATAAAAACACTCTTTATTCAAAGAAAAACAATAAAAATGTTAAAAACACATGAAATTCCCAGCTGAGATAAGCACTTTCAGCTTCTTAAGCCTTCTAAAGATCATAAATAACAAGTGCTAGGTAAAAACATATATACTGTGTTGCAAGTCAATCCAGTGGCTTAAAAGTATTTTTTATCCTATCAGCAGTGCACCTCTTAACTCTTAGTCCTTGGTCAGAAACAAACTCTACACAAGATCTAGCTTTCAATCAAACTCCTATGCTGCTGCTGCAGTGTCCTCAATCAGGTACATACACTCTCTGTTTTTTGCATCTCTGCACTCAGAGAAGGTTAACACCCTGTAGTGTATAAGTACCAATCTTCTTCTTCTTCTTTTTCTTTCAGCTGTTCCTATTAGGGCTCACCACAGCGGATCATCTGTTTCCATTTCTTTCTGTCCTCTGCATCGTTCTCTATCACACCAACCACCTGCATGTCTTCTCTCACCACATCCACAAACTTTAACTTAGGCCTTCCTCTTGTCCTCTTACCTGGAAGCTTCATCCTTAGCATCCTTTTCTCAATATACCGAGCATCCCTCCTCTGCACATGTCCAAACCAACGTAATCTCACCTCTCTGGCTTTGTCTCCAAACCTTCCAACCTGGGCTGACCTTCTAATATACTTATTCCTAATCCTGTCCACCCTCGTCACACCCAGTGCAAATCTTAACATCTTTAACTCTGCCACATCCAGCTCTGACTCCTGCATTTTTGTCAATGCCACTGTTTCCAACCCATATAACATAGCTGGTCTCATTACCCTCTTGTAGACCTTCCCTTTCACTCTTACTGGTACTTGTCTGTTACAAATTACTCCTGACACTCTTCTCCACCCACTCCATCCTGCCTGCACTCTCTTCTTCACCTCTCTTCCACACTCGCCATTACTCTGAACATAAGTACAAATCAAATACTTTAAATATTATTTCCTTCCAATAGCTGGTGCAGCCTATTAGAGTGCTTTTACCAAGCCTTCAGACAATCTTGTAAACACTGCTATTTCTTCATTGTTCACAAGAATTTTTCCATTACTAACCTGCTGTAAAAGGCAGACAGTGTTAACCTAACAAAGTGGTTTTAACACTTTTTTAACTTAATTTTAATATTTTCATTTTTATTATTCCTGTTCATCTATGCTGTCTATTAGCAAAAGCTTTCTAGTGAACAGGGAAAAAAAAAGCCCAAATTAAGCAAAGTTTCCTCATTGCTTCAGACGAGGAACAAAAACCTTACAAAAGGGTTCTCATCCTGGTTCTCTGTATATAATTTTTTAGTTCAACAAAAAACATTCAAGATATTGGCAGAAAAGGATGCACTTAGGGTAACTCCTATTGTGCCCTCAAGTTTACCGTATACTCCAATAAGGAGGGACGGCCATTGCAAGGACTGTCCTTATGGTAATTGTAAGCTTATCTTGCCTTAGCAGGATGCAACTATATCTTTTATTATTTAGTTTTATTGTTACCAAGTGCCCTTTCTCTAGTCACAGCCAGAGAATGTACTAATGGAAACACAACCCATTGGACAATAAAAGTCCCAGTTAAATCCTGTTGATGACAGGCTACTAATTAGTTCCACCCCTCAGAATATGAGGGCAGAATCCCTCAGTGAACAGGAAGAAGGGGAGCAAGGGGGGAAGTGTCCGATGGGTTGTGCAATGAGGAAACTTTGCTTAATTTGGGCTTTTTTTTCCTCTGTTCACTATGAAGATGCTCTAGTACATGTATGCCCCTTCTGGTCATGTCAGATCTGGGTCTCTTTTCTCTGGCTCCATCTTCTACATCCGCCCTGGATACTGGATCTCACTCCAGACCTCCTGTCTCACCTAACAGGTATGACTCATCTGGACTTAACAGGCCTCAAACTGACCCCATGGTTTTTCCAATTCCATTGATTGCTAGACAGTCCAGGCTCTCCTCCCCAGTACATCATATTGTGTTATCTTCTCAAAAAGCATCTACTAAAAAGGTTTCAAAAGTAAATGGAATAGATTTGTTTTCTTGGGTACTAAGCTAGAACCAGGACCCTTTTTCAGCACCTGTGCCATCTATCCTTAAATTTTTAGCTTTGTTTTTTTAATGACTGTGCTAGTTTCTCATCTAATAAAGTGCAATTGGCTGCCATTTCAAATTTTCACCTGGCCAAAAATAACTCCACCTTAGTGTCTTCTAAACTATGTAAAGCCTTTCTCAAGGGAGCCTTTTTACTTAGACCCCCCCATTAAAGGATACTGCACCTCCTTGGGATTTAACTGTCATGCTTCAGGCTTTGATACAAGATCCCTTTGAACCTTCAGCTAAAGCAGAACTAAATGTTTTTATCCTGGAAAAAAATTTTTGGTCACTATCACCTCAGCTAGATGAATATCTGAACTCCAGGCTCTATCTTCTAAGCCTCCTTACCTGTTTTATCACAAAAATAGGGTATCATTGTGAACAAATGTATCTTTTTGTCAAAGATAGCTTCTGAGTCCAACATAAACCAGGTTATTAATCTACCAGTTTTCTTTCCTAACTTTTCAAATAAGGGAGACTATATGCTCCACCTTTTGGATGTGCATAGGCAACTTCATATTTATCTTCACAGAGCCAAAGACTTCAGGAAAACTGACTAGCTATCTGTTTAATTTTCCCCTAACAGATTGGGCAAACCAATATCCAAAGTTACATTGGACAAACAATTACCTGAATGTGTTTCCTTTGTCTGTGATAAAAAAAAGTCTCTCCTTGCCCAAGCCTCATAGAGCTCCTTTCACAAGGTCTATGGCAATTTATTTAGCCTTTTGGTTAAGGGCTTCCCTAGATGACATTTGTGCAACTGCAACTTGGACTAATTCTCACACCTTTATTGCTCGTTACAAATTAGATTTGATTTCCAGGAACAGAGCAGCCTTTGGCTCTGCAGATCTCCAGAATATCCTTCTATGAGGGCCCCCTAAGGTTATAGTAGCTGGGGACTCTGTCTCATCAGTTGAGAAATTAATGAAAAGAACAATATCAAATAAGAAAGGTATATACTCACCATAACATTCCATCTGTGTTGTCCGTTTTCATTCTTCCTCAACTTCCCACCCACCTGCCCCCTTCCTTTTTTTCTGGAAAGACCTAAGAGTTGTACAGGAACCTGTGTTCCTTGTTTGAGCTCCAGCTTCTGTCTTCCTTTCTACTTTTGTTAATTTATATAATAAGTTGTCCCTTTATATCTAGGGCAGGAAACTCGATCTGAGGTATGTTAGGTTGGGTGGGGCATTGTGGGTAAAGGGAGGAGCTCAAGAGTTCTTGGATCCATTGACCTGGTAGAAGTGGTCGAGTCAGATCCAAATCTTGGAACTGAACCCATCAGTTGAGGAAGAATGAAAATGGACAACACAGATAGAACGTTATGGTGAGTGCATAACTTTTTTTCTATGAAGTCTTTAAGTGATGTAGAGTAATAGTTTAAAGTAAGAATAACATTAAAAAATGCATCTGATTTTGTGTCTTTGTTCTCGCATTACTTTTGGCTTTGTCCCTGATTGTCGAGCAAAGGAGTTGAGTTGTGGTTAACAATTGTTCAAACTTTCTCTAAATGATGCCCTGTCTTTGTGTAATTTAACACATATGTACTGATTTGCCAATTTAAATATGTATATGCTATGCTAATTAAGTATCCTGATTGTTGCTAATCTTAAGGTTCTATGTCTCTGATTCTCTCATGTGGAGGTTGAGAGGTACCATGGGATTAATTAGCAGTTTGCTGGAATATGGTTGAAGAGGACTGTGAAACTGGTTTGTAATTTGTGCTGAAGACTGTCAAGTTTTAATGGATTCTATGAGGAACAAATCAGGAAGGTCAATGGTTACTTTAAATTATAAAGAGGGAGAAAAGAAAAGGACAGAGCACTGAGCTTTGCAAGCTACAGTGATAAGGGTAACATATTCTTTAAAAGGATTGTTGAAAGAATCCATCTTTGATATAGCTGTGAAACCAGTGATGTGTGTCATTACCAAAGTTAAGTTTTCTAAATTTAACTAAAACATTATAGTTAACAGTCTCAAATGCCCTGGACATGTCAATTAAACAGATACCCATGATAAGTTCATCATTCATATCTAAATAAATTGTATCTGTAAGTATATATAATGTAGTCATATTGCTAAAAACTCTGCATAAACTATGCTGCTGAACAGAGAGTAGAACACAATCTTAAATAATTATTTATATAGAATATTCTCATTTATATAATAATAGGTCATTCTTATTCAAAAATATGCACGCTGATTGGACAGCCCAACCAGTGTGCCCATTGTGAATCAAGCATATACCTATAGAAGAAAGACCAACCACTAAAATACCATTCAGTGGCCAGACTTTTCTGTTAGAATATACTATGTAGGGCAAAGCAAAATACAAGAAAAATCAGGAACATCCTGCAAAAGTAAAGAAATAGAAATGTACCTGATTTCCTTGTATTTCTGTGTTGTCCCTCCTTAAATCTCGGAAGACTCTGATACCTCTCAACTGTCCAGATCTTCACAGAATGTCTAGATTTTTACCTCATAGTTTTAGTCTTTTCCACATAGAAAAAAATACTTTTCTAGCAACCAATTGGGGATTGAAGTCATTAAATAATGACAAACATTTGAGATTTGGCCTTCATATTCTTCAGAAAATGCACACTAACAGAAAACTTCTCCTTCAAGCAGAACTGATTATTTTTGGACCTTTGTTCTCCCCATTATGTTGCGCTTCATCCAGGTTTCTAGAGTCAACCCTAGGCTGGGGGCTGGCATGAACGGGACCAAAAACAAAAAAAAAAGGCACCAGAGATTCTGTTTTCTCCATTGCTTCTCTTTAACAGCACTGATGTACTGTGCAAGCATGGTAACCCAACTCTCATACGCATTCACAGTACATCAGAAAAAGGTGAAGAATGGCAAACAACCCAGAGAAACACTATGCCACTGTTATACAAAGATATTATTTAAGAAAGGTAAGCTTCGGACTCGTGATGAAACCACACCAGTTATGGATAAATCCAACATTACATACACCCAGTTGTGGGTTATTGCTTACATGTTTTTGTCAATAGGCAAAGATTAGATATGGGCATATAATCTTTAAGACTTTGGGTGCTGCAACTTTTAGCAGAGGGATAATGGTGGTATGTTTGAAAGAAGAGGGAAAATATCTTATGTAAACTGAGTACAGAAAAAAAGTGCCAGTGTGGAAACACAACAGTCACAGTTCAAAATATCCAAAGGTAAAGTAAGCAGCAAACAGCAGTCAGCAGGTAAAATAAGTCCAAATTTAATGCATATACAAACTGGTAAGCACTTTCACTATGGAATCATAGCTTCTTCAGACCCTAATAAAACAACATCTTCACTGAACATTTATATAACAATGTCATAATACACAAACCAATCAGGAGCTAAAACTAATAAAACAATTAAAAAGTTAAAGATGAACTCACAGAAGAAGTGAACCCAGCAAAGGGAGGTAAACATTACTTCTTCCTTCTCCTTCTAACTTTTAAAACGGGTTTCAAGGGTACAAATTAATTTAAGCCCAACCCCATATGAGAACGTAGTTTGGCTATTCATCTTATTTCACATCTCTCTGTTTCATTTTCAATGTTGAATAAGAGATGGCAGCGCAATAGCAATGCAGCGATATACCAATGCAATTGAAGTAAAATCCAATAGTATGCCAATGCAGATGAAATAAATCCAGGTAAAATAAGGAATCCAAGTTTATTGAAAAGTTAACTTTGTTTTTCTTTCTCATTTTCAAGGTTGCCTAACTTAGCATTCTCATATATAACATCTAACACAATAAAAAGAAAACCTGTGTGTATTACCTTGCATCTGAACATGTTTAGCTAAAACATTGACAATATTACCTTTATTAATACAATATATATAGTCCCTAATGCAGTCATGAAACCGAAGGTTAATTTTGCCAACATAAAATGAGCTGCATTGCTCACAGTTAGCTAAATAAACAATGTTCATGATGTCACAGTTAGCCATAACATTTAAAAAAAATTTCTTCCCTGTCCGTGGATGAAAAAACTCATTACCCTCTCTGACATGCTGACCCCCCCCCCACCTGAGACCCACATAGACAGGTTAGAAGGGACAACTTAAGAGTCCCTATGACTTTTTCCAGGGACATAAATAAGGTAACTGATGTAATTAAAAATAATTGGCATATTTTAACTTCTGATTCATCAACTGAAGCATTAGTTGACACATCTCCTAAGATTTTGTTGTGTTATCCAAACAAGTTGGCTATGGACAACAGGGAGAGGGTACCAAATTGTGGCATTTGTAATTTCTGTCAGTATGTCGGAGAGGGTAATGAGTTTGTTCATCCAAAGACAGGGAAGAAATATTTTTTAAATGTTATGGCTAACCGTGACACCATGAACGTTATTTATTTAGCTAGCTGTGAGCAATGCAGCTCATTTTATGTTGGCAAAACTAACCGTCAATTTCGTGAACAGATTAGGGACCATATATATTGTATTAATAAAGGTAATACTGTCAGTGTCTTAGCTAAACATGTTCAGATGCAAGGTAATGCACATAGATTTTCTTTTATTGTGTTAGATGTTATATTTGAGAATGCTAGGTTAGCCAACACTGAAAATGAAACAGAGAGATGTGAAGCAGGATGGATAGCCAAACTACGTTTTCATACAGGGTTAGGCTTAAATGAATTTGTACCTTTGAAACATGCTTTAAAATGTAGAAGGAGGAGGAGGAAGAAATGTTTACCTCCCTTTGCTGGGTTCACTCTTTCAGTGAGTTCAGCTTTAACTATTTAATTGTTTTATTAGTTTTAGCTCCTGATTGGTTTGTGTATTATGAAGTTATATAAACGTTCAGTAAAGATGTTGTTTTATTTGGGTCTGAAGAAGCTATAATTCCATAGCAAAAGCACTTACCAGTTTGTATAACCATTAAACTTGGATGTATTCTACCTGCTGCTGAATTTACCTTTGGATATTTTGAATTGTGACTGCTGTGTTTTCACACTGGTGCTTTTTTTTCTGTACTCAGTTTTGGTTCCTGGCTACTGGTGTGGTTCGTCTGCTGGTGGAATTGTTGTGTTTTATCTTATATAAATTATAGACTGAATATGTACATAGTAGCTTAGCAATTTTCAAAGCTGAAATCCTAAAGAATGTCTGATGTAGCCAGCTTCCTAAACCTGGTGCCTTATATAGTAATGTAGTATCCTCTGTTGATATTTCAGAAAAAAGAAAGAGGAATATTCTGAATTCCTGTTAGACTATATAGATGCGAAGAGTTTATGAAGTTCCTTGTTTTCTCTGTTGAAGGTGAATCAAGGAATTTATTTGCAAAGTTTTCAAGGGATATGGGTAAGAAATTTCTGTAATTTTTAGCAACACTGGATATTTTACATTCTTTCAGGTTCTTCTTACAAGGTTAGGGATCTCTGATATATAAGGTGCGTTAGTTACTTTTAGAACAGTTTGTAAGAGACTGTTAGTGCATCTTGTCTTCTCCTAAGATAACTTGTTTGAGCAAAGTTTGTGGCTATCCCTGTAGCCTTTCCAAGGTTTAAATGGGTTTGGTGAAATTACTAAGTAAGTGAAGGTAAGCATGAGCATCAGTTTGTTTATTTTATGAGGTGAGTCTCCCTATAAGTGGATGTGGGGGTCTTTTATTTTTGGATGACTATGATGAAATTACTTGCCAATGGTCATGAGGGCTATTTGGCAGGTCTTACTGCATCTGCTTCTATGCTTATGGGAGGCGCAATGGTTAGCATTGTCACCTCACAACAAGAGGCTCCTCGGTTCGATTCTGAGCTGGGGTGCCTTCCGTATGAAGTCTGTCCTCCCTGCATTCTTGTGGGTTTCCTCCAGGTACTCCGGTTTCCTCCCACATTCTAAAGACATGCATCTGAAGCATTTCTCCCTGGGCCTCCACTGAAAATGGGCTCTGTCCCAGTCGGACATTCCTAGAAAACAAATGTCAAATAAAATACATAAAATAAATAAAATAAAATACATAAAATAAATAATGAGCAAGTCAAGTGTGGAATCATTCCCTCTTGGAGGGTTGGGCCTTATTGGCTCTGTAATAAGTTACTGAAGGTCATATTGAAGTAAAGGTTTATTAGGATAGCTAGATTCTGCTCTAGCAGTATTGACATTGAAGACTACAATGCTGGAGGATTTAATGAATGGTAAAGAGAGAGGAGTAGGAAGGTATTTACATTGCACATACATGGAAGCTTACATGTTTTCCGATAGTGATTTGAGAAACTACCTAATTTTGGCATCTGATTTTAAGGTATTAATAATGTCTAGGGAAGGGTTATTTTTAATTAGAAGCAATGTTTCACCTCTTTATTTACATCCTTTCTCTTTTTTAATTTCTCCAAATCTTTTGGGTTTCTAATACCTTGACAGGAGCAGCAAGGCTTTCAGGAGTGGCCACAGTGTCACTAAAACAAGCATAAGTATTCTTGAGATGTTAAAAGTATTCTCTAAAGGACCAGACGCAATGAAAAGTATTAAAATATTTAATGATAAATAATAAAACAGAAAATAGGTGAATACTGTATACAATAAACAACAGGGTTTCAACCACAGAAATATAAAAATAATACAGTTGGATAGTTTCTCACAGATGCAAAAAACAATACTAAACAATTCTGACTAAATGTCCCTGACTGACTGAAGAATTAGTGTTCCCTGACCACTTATTAAAGCAAGGCAAACTGATGTGTGCTGAGTGTCTTACTACAACAAAAGTGAGAAGATGTCTGTCTTTGTCTGTGTGGATGTGTGAGATATATATCCTGTCAGAAATATTTCCTGTCAAGTTCCAAAGTGCTGCTGTGAGAATTCAAAGAAACCAGATACTACAATACACACACAGAGCTTTGCTAAGATCTATGGCAGCATCTGTAAGCTATAACAGAATTTCAAAATTCCACCCTTCCAGGGTTCTCTGATAATCATACACATTTGATCAGTTACAACAATACAACCTAGTATACATGCATACATTCTTTCTGTCCAGCAGGACCTACTGTTGATGCAGTTTTAAAACAAGCAAATTTACAAATATATATTTTAACTCAAATATCTGTACAAATCAGTATGATAGTCAAATGACATCAAATTCTTTACAAAACTCTAGCTAGCTATGCTGGCATATGTGCACATGTACTGCCCTACTCTCCCTGGCACAGATGGCACTACCTCATAACATCACAGAACTAATCAGTGCATTTGTCAAGCTCATTCATGGAAACCTTTTTCTGATGAAAAAGTAGGAGATTGGAAGGGTATTGCTGCATATTCACGTGGCCCTTCTTCAAATGAAAGTGGGAAGTTTGTACTATGGAGAAAACCTCTGTAGTTCTGCCCCTGTCCCTGTTGGTAAGAATGTCCTGCTTGTACATTCAATAATGGCTTTTCCTTCTTTTTTTTTTTTTACCATATCTGAGGTAGGGAACAAGTCTCCTTCCTTTGAGGGATCTCTGAGTCCTTTATGTTAGATATGTCCAGAAGATCCCCCTTAGGATTCACTTACTTAACAATCTAGAACAAGACACCTTAACCTTGCATTATGTATTCTTCCTCAACTTTATGCAGATACACTTAGCCACCCATATGTTTTTTTCAACCCATCCAGTATATTATAGGTTCATAGGTTCATAGGTTCATACTAGGCTATCTGCCCTAGGGCATTTATAAGCCTAGCCAGAGTGTGTGTGGCTTTCACCACCCCTTAGGATGAGAATACTATACCCATTAGTTTGCTGTGCCTCTGTCCAGCAGTGACACAGAGATAATTCCCGGGGTAAGCCTATGATCTCCCATCCACTCGTCAAGATTTTTCTTGAACAGAGTCAGTGAGGGGCTCTGCCTCACATGGACTGGGATTCTGTTCCATAGTGTAGGGAGTCTCTGGGTGATGAATCTGTCCCTCCAGCACGTCCTATTTATATCCGTGTTGAGGTTTAAGTCTCTTGCTCTCGTGGCTCTGGTGGATTTGGATTTTTTGAGGTGGAGCATGTCCATTAATTCCGGGTTGGACATGGCCTTGTATGTCAGGCACAGATCACCTCTGAGCAGACGGTATGCGACTGAATAGAGCTGGAGTTTCTTCAGTCGGGCAGCGTATGACATATGTTTGAGCCCCTTTATCCTTTTGGTGAGGAACTTTTGGGGTCTTTCCAACTGCTGCAGGTGTCGGGTAAGGTACATTCGAATGGGGCGTTGTACTCAATCATTGGTCTGATAAGTGAAGAGTACAGGGTACAATGACCTCTCCTGATCTGGATGTGAATCCCTTCATGATCAGGTGGGCAATGTAGAAGGTCTTCCTAACCACTTTGGCAATGTGAGTGTCAAAAGAGAGGTTACTGTCAACTTGGGTCCCCAGGTCCCTGATAATTTCTTCTGTGTTTAATGGATTACCACCTATGTGGTAATTAGGGGTTACCTTGTTTTTCCCAAAGGGTATAACTATACATTTTTTGGCATTTAGCTTAAGGCCATGGCTCTGGCACCAGTTATCCATTTCTATGAGACCTCTCTGGAGGATGTCTGTGTCTGATGGAGTGTCAATTATGGTGCCCAGTTTGCAGTCATCTGCAAATTTTGTCAGCCACAATCCCCCTATGTTTGCCTGCACTTCAGAAAAATAAATGCCAAACAAGAGGGGGACCAGGACTGAGCCCTGTGGGACACCGCTCATGACCAGCTTAGAGTCTGACATGGCACCAGCAAATCTAACCCTGTGGGTTCTGTCCTTGAGCCAGTTTGCAACCTATCTTGTGACATATGGGTTTACATCTAATCTGGTGAGCTTTTCTATGATGCCCGAGTGGGGTATTGTGTCGAACGCTTTTGCTAGGTCAAGGTAGGCTGTGTGAACTGCCTTACCCTCATCAATGGCCTTAGTGACTGTTTCGAAAAAGTCGACCAAGTTCAAGAGGCAGGATCTGCCCTTGACAAAGCCAAATTGGGTAGGATCCAGTGTCTGTAGGTCCCCAATGTCTTTATTTATGAGTTCCATTATGATCCTCTATATAGCTTTGAAGGCAAGGCTCATCAAGCTTATGGGGCGGTAATTTCCAGGGTCCGTAGAAGCACTGCCTTTGTGGAGTGGGACCACAGTTGCCATACGCCATTCTCTGGGTACGTATCCTGTAGTAAGGCTAAGATTAAACAGCAGCCTTATGTGTGGGTTTAGTTCCTCATTGAGTTCATGTAGCACACAGCCGGGGACACCGTCCGGTCCCATTGATGCTGTGTTTTTTGCTTTAGAGAGAGCAGCTCTCACCTGGGCATCTGAGATGTTTGGGAGGCTAGACTCTGGTGGGATAGATATTTCTCCTTTTGAGGGGGAGGGAGGGGAGAAATTTGCACTGAACCTGTCTGCCAGTATGTTGGCAATGTCTGTGGGTTCAGTGGTTTTTGTATCATTTTGGACTAATTCTGAGCATATCTGGGAGTTTCCACCCAGGTTTCTATCATAGCTAAAGAAGGCCTTATGATTGTCTTTTGTGTCTTTAGCGATTTTTCTCTCAAAGTTGGCCTTGGATGATTTTATGAGTGATCTTAGTTTTTTGCTAGTATTGATCAGAGATGCCTTCCCTTTTAGGGATTTTGCTCTGTCATGTAGTAGCTTTCTCCTCTTGTTGTAGAGTTTGTTTATGGCTGGGGTCCACCAGACTGGGCGCCTGCCTTTGGTGGAAAGGGTCTTGATTTTATTAGGGATTGCTTGATCCATACATTCCTGGAGGTACTCGTAGAAGGCATTTGTGAGGGTTTCAGCAGCGTGGGTTGTGGTTTCCACTGGCTCGGGGGCCTTGAAGGATACCACTCCAGTCTTAAGAAGTGTGAAGTTTGCTTTTGAGAAGTTCTTCACTGTGGTCTTTTTTGCTGGGGTTGGGGGTGGGATGTGGATCTCCAGTGAGATTAATTTATGGTCTGATCTCACCAATGAGGGATATACATTCGGTGTGGAGCATTTTGTCCCCATGTTTGTGATGATCAGGTCTAGTATATTTTCTCCTCTTGTGGGAATGGTGACTAGTTGTTCCATAGCATTTGAGTTTATGAACTCAAGGAACCTTTGGGCTAGGGTGTTGGGGCTTGAGTAATGTTCCCAGTCTATGTTTGGGTAGTTGAAGTCACCCAATATGATGGTGTTTGGAGAGACATTTATACTCTCCAGTGTCTTCAGGAAGGCTGTGTGGGTTTCCTGAGTTTGAGAAGGTGGTCTGTAGCATGTTACAAACTGTAGGGCAGTTTTACCTATGGTTAATTGCACCTGGATGGTCTCCGATGCTTTGTGCGTTGCCACTAACCTGGAGGTGTGGGTATCCTTTATGAATATGGATACTCCCCCTCCTTTTGTGGTTCGGTCCAGATTTTGGGGCCGGAACGCATGATATGAGGTATAACCTGATAGTGCTGGGGTGCTCTCACAGCACAAACATCGATGTTCTCCATACTGAGGAGGGCTTCGAGGGCGTGCATCTTGAGGTTTAGACTTCTGGCATTGAGCAGTATTACCCTTAGTTTTTTTCCATTTTTGTTTTCTAGGGCGGTAGGTTTATCATTTGAGCCTTGCATAAAAAAGGCACTATGGGGGTGGCAAGAGCCTTTGCCAATATCCGGAAGCCCAGGGGTGACAGGTGCAAGCCATCCCTTGCGAAGCAGCGTGGCTTGTCAGGCATGTCATCCCAGGCAGACAGACATTGGATCCCCTTAGAATGACACCAGTAATTAAGCCAATTATTAAAGCTGATCACTTTGTCTCTGTATTGTGGCATCATTCTTGCTGAGGGTAGGATACTGCTCAGGGTCAGGGTCATACCGGCCTGGGCTACATAATCTGAGAGCTCCTCTGTGTCTCTTTTCATGTAGTCCAGGGAGGTACATCTCAGGTCGTTCACACCGGCATGGACAATGACTGAGTCATACTTGTACTTGCTGTGGAGTGACCTGAGTGCTTGTGTTATGTGGCGGATTCTAGCGCCTGACAGGCAGCTTACTGTGATCTTTTCCTTGTTCAGTCTGGTGAGTGGGACGTCAGTGTGTCTGACTATGGAGTCACCTATAACAAGTGTGTCTGGCATTGTGTTTGGCCTTAAGGGCTGTGACTGTTTAGCACACTGACTTTGAGAACTATGTGTTGCATGTCTTATGTCTTGAGGTGGCAGTTGCTTGGGTGTCTGCTTTGGAGGCCTCTGTAGTTTTGGTAGATTTTGATCAGTGCCTCCGAGTATGTCTTTGTGTGTTTATGTGTTTGTTTTGCAGTTGTGATAGTTCTATGTGAAACTGGGTTTGTGGTGTGCGTGGTTTCCTTCTCCTCCTGTCTGGTCTTGCCAGTCCTGAGTTGAGAGAGCTCAGCCTCCAGTTTGGCTATATAGTTGCATCTCTCACATATATTTCTGTTTTGTGGGAGAAGGAGTGGGTTGTCTGTGTACATGAGGCAATTGTAACATTGCCTCAAGATGCCCAGATTCACCAGCTGAACAGGAGAGGACGCTAGCAACTGACCCTTCGACATGCTAGAAAAAGTGAAAAAGTTTGCTGTGTAACTGAGTCAGAAGGGACCTATAGGGAAATGGGTACTCAAGGGGATTCTAGGCTAATGTAGTACTTTGTTTAGTATATAAATACTTTACCTATATAAAAATGCTTTAGGAGCAAGTGCTGAGCTTTTGAGATAGAGAATAGACTGTTTAGATTGCAAGTAGAGAAGTTCTAAGGGAAAAATTGAAGAGCAGACTTTACGGAGCCAGAAATAGTTTAACCTTGTTTAACCGGCGCTGCCCTGTGGTGCTCTATGGGCAACTCCGCGCTAAATCATGCAAAAGCGTGCTAAAGCGGGCTTTATATCAGGGGGTTGAAAAGAGCTAGGAATTGACCCAAAATGGCCAATAGACTACAACTTTCTGGCTGGAACCACTGCTCTAGGGACAAATAGGCTGCTCAGTGCTCCCCACTCCCACTGGTGAACAAAGAAGCTTCCCTTTATCCAAATAAGGATATGGAATAGCACAGGAACCAAGCCAAAGCCCAGAGATCAGCAAACTCTGAAGACTGGACTATTCTAGTTCAGTAAAGCAGGAAAACAAGATATATTTTTTTTTTTTTTTGCAGAAAACAGAGGAAAAACAGACAGTAAATGCTATAAATGCTTTTAAATGGCTAGCGCACTTGAGTGTGTTAGCCTACAGGTAAAATTAAGCAACAAATAACTTTTTCAAAAGTGCAAAACAGTTAATCAACACAAAAACAGTTTAAATAGAATGCAGAGCTGTATAAACAGGTGAAAATGCAGTCGCTAAGCAGTAAATAATCAAAAAGCCAGAAAAAAAAATACTTAAATCAGGAAAAAGTCACTCTTTTGTTCTCTGATGCTTGTAGAACTCTGCAGGACACCACGAGGAGCGGTGCTGAGTTGAATACAAGTGAAAAAGCGCGCTAAAGCGGGCTTTATTACAGGGGGCTGAAAAGAGCTAGGAATTGAACCAAAATGGCCAATAGACTACAAGTTTCTGGCTGGAACCACTCCTCTAGGGACAAATAGGCTGCTCAGTGCTCCCCACTCCCACTGGTGAACAAAGACACTTCCTTTTATCCAAATAAGGATATGGAATAGCACAGGAACCAAGCCAAAGCCCAGAGATCAGCAAACTCTGAAGACTGGACTATTCTAGTTCAGTAAGGCGGAAAACAAGATTTTTTTTTTTTTTGCAGAAAACAGAGGAAAAACAGACAGTAAATGCTATAAATGCTTTTAAATGGCTAGCGCACTTGAGTGTGTTAGCCTACAGGTAAAATTAAGCAACAAATAACTTTTTAAAAGTGCAAAACAGTTAATCAACACAAAAACAGTTTAAATAGAATGCAGAGCTGTATAAACAGGCGAAAATGCAGTCGCTAAGCAGTAAATAATCAAAAAGCCAGAAAAAATACTTAAATCAGGAAAAAGTCACTCTTTTGCTCTCTGCTGCTTGTAGAACTCTGCAGGACACCACAAGGAGCTGTGCTGAGTTGAATACAAGCGAAAAAGCGTGCTAAAGTGGGCTTTATAGCAGGGGGTTGAAAAGAGCTAGGAATTGACCCAAAATGGCCAATAGACTACAAGTTTCTGGCTGGTACCACTCCTCTAGGGACAAATAGGCTGCTCAGTGCTCCCCACTCCCACTGGTGAACAAAGAAGCTTCCTTTTATCCAAATAAGGACATGGAATAGCACAGGAACCAAGACAAATCCCAGAGATCAGCAAACTCTGAAGACTGGACTATTCTAGTTCAGTAAGGCGGGAAAACAAGATTTTTTTTTTTTGTTTTTGTCTTTTTTGCAGAAAACAGAGGAAAAACAGACAGTAAATGCTATAAATGCTTTTAAACGGCTAGCGCACTTGAGTTTGTTAGTCTACAGGTAAAATTAAGCAACAAATAACTTTTTAAAAGTGCAAAACAGTTAATCAACACAAAAACAGTTTAAATAGAATGCAGAGCTGTATAAACAGGTGAAAATGCAGTCGCTAAGCAGTAAATAATCAAAAAGCCAGAAAAAAAATACTTAAATCAGTTATAGCAAATACAGTTATAACAAATGCTCTGAAATATTATATCAGTTTTCCAGTTACAATGATAGACCACTTAGTAATATTATTCATTTTATGAGATAATTATTCAGTGTCTTACCCACACTTGTAGGTTAGTTAATTATTTTTCAATACAGCTATTTTTGCTTGTGCCCATCATCTTCAGTTTGTCAGTGTTAAACAACCTGCTGGCCTCGTCTATCCTTATATATATATATATATATATATATATATATATATATATATATATATATATATATATATACACATATATATATATATATATATATATATATAAGTTTTTTTTTAAGTCTTAAAAAGTTTTGGCTAGGGTCAGTTAGGAAATATTCCTTTTGCATTCATTCACTGAATAGGAATTAGATCTAGCTAATTAGTGGGAGGAGCTGGGAAACAGTTTTCTTATTTAAGATATTCACCTATATTCATCTTTAGCTACAAGTTTAAAACTGATGTTTGATTGTATTAATTTTTGGATTTTTCCCACTCACTCACACAACTGTTGTGCTTTTAAACTTGGTGCCTTTTTAGCTGCCTGCCCTTACTGTAATTTGCAAACCCTTCCAAGTGCAGTTTCTGCTGGACTCTGATAACTCAAACTGATAAAGCAATCCCATTAGACTCTTAAAGCTCAAGTCATCCTCTGTTTCATATAATCTCATTTAAACTAGTGCATACTGCAATACTGAGAGTGTTAATCTGAAATATGTATTGTTTTTTATGCATATTTCTTTATTTTAACCAAAAGTCAACTGTTTGCATTTTTAACTTGGTCTGGAATCTTACTCTTGTAGACAGTAGAAGGAGAATTGTGAGTTGCTGCAGGATCTGAGCTTCGTTTATTTAATTTCTACTGCTTTTTACTGTTTGTATTTTAGTTGGTCTAGGAGCCTTAGTTTTGTATTATAACTCACAATTGTGAAAGAATTGTGAATTGCTGCAGGATCTGAGCCCCATTTATTACATTTTTTTCTGCTTTTCTTTTCTCTTTGCATTTTACTTAGTCTATGAACCTTAGTTTAGTTTTGTGGTATCACTCACAATAGTGAAGGCATTGTGAATTTCTGCAAGATCTGAGCCTTATTTATATTTCTACTGTATTTTTTCTGTTTGCATTTTAACTTAGTCTGGGAACCTTAGTCTTGTAGTATCACTCACAACAGTGAGAGAATTGTGAATTGCTGCAGCACCTGAGCCTTGTATATATACTGTACTGCATTTTTACTGTTTAGTGATTGGATTACTCTCTGACTCATCTCTTTTAGCCTGTGCTAACCTGTGCAGCAGCGGTTTGTGGTGCCCTGTATAGAAACAGGCACAGAGTTATAATTTTCCATATAAAAGTTCCTCTGCTAGTTTCTCAAGCATGTAGCTTGGTGTACAGTAGCTAGTTTGCCCATTAAGAAGCATTACACATGAGTGTTGTTTTAGATCAATCCTAGACCTCTCCTCCCAGCTCAGCAACTATAAACACCAATTGCACCTTCAACCATAGATCGCAAAAAAAGAAGATCCAATGCCATGTATGTGCACTTTCCTACTGTCTCTGTATCCAGCCTGGTAGAAATGGGCATCTTGAAACAGTGTAGCAATTGTCTCATATTTACTGACAACCACCTTATTCTTAGGTAGACCAACACAGTATACAAGAAATGTAATTATACAATGTGTTTGGAGGCAAAGCTCTCGCATACAGACACTGTTATCTCCAAACAGGTTGCTAGTAACACGCACAATACACCTACTGTGGATCAGACACATAAACTCACATATGCTGAGGCTTTTAAATGCAGTCTACCCAAATCTCAAAGGCCTCCCATAAACTGCCCTCAGAAACCTCCCAGACAATCTACAAATACAACACCCCCAGGACACATACAACTACATCTCACAATGTCTCAACCTCTAAGCCCCTAAGTCAAACTGCCATACAGCCCAATATATTCAGAACTGGAGACTCTGTTGTGAGACACACTAATACTGCCTTCACCAGGCCAATCAAGGAGACAGTCATGGTCAGCTGCCTATCAGGGACAAGGATCCGCCAGATCACACAATCATTCAGGACATTGAACAAGTACCAGTATAACTCTGTCATGGTCCACGTAGGTGTTAATGACCTGAGATGTACCTCCCTGGACTATATGAAGAGAGGCGTGATGGAGCTTTCAGACTGTGTATCCCAGGCAGGTTTGGGCCTAGCACTGAGCAGCATTCTATCTTCTCCAAGGATGATACCAGAATATAAATAGAAGATGATTGATTTTAACAATTGGATTAGTTACTGGTGTCATTCTAAGAGGGTCCACTATTTGTCAGCTTGGGAGGACATGAGCGACAGACCATGCAGCTTTGCCAGGGATGGTCTGCACCTGTCCCCATTAGGCTTTCAGATATCAGCCAAAACATAATTCACCCCATAGTGCCTTTTATAGGCAATGCCAGTCTGATAAACTTTCCAACATAGTAAATTTTATGCAAGATAAACTAAATGTGTTACTGCTCAATGTTAGGAGTCTCAACAAGAAGCTCTAGCTCCACTCCCTGGAAGTACTCATAGGTTCATAGGTTCATACTAGGCTATCTGCCCTGGGGCAATTATAAGCCTAGCCCGATTCTGTATGGTTTACGCCACCCCTTGATTTGAGTATACTTTGCCCTTTTTAAGGTTTAGTTTACTGTGCCTCTGTCTAATAGTGACACGGGAGTAATCCCTGGGACAAACCTACGATCCCCCATCCACCTATCGAGATTCTTCTTGAAGAGATTCAGTGAGGTGCTCTGCCTCACATGAACTGGAATTCTATTCCAGAGCAAAGGGAGCCTCTGGGTTATGAACCTGTCCCTCCAGCAAGTTCTATTTATTTCTGTGCTGAGGTTCAAGTCCCTCGGGTGTGTGGCTCTAAGGGATTTATATTTACTGAGGTGGAGCATGTCCATTAATTCTGGATTTGACATAGCTTTGTATGTCAGGCATAGACCGCCTCGAAGTAGGCGGTATGCAACTGAGTAGAGCTGGAATTTTTTTTAACCGAGCAGCATATGGCATCTGTTTGAGAACCTTGATCCTCTTGTTGAGATACTTTTGGGGTCTTTCTAATTGCTGCAGGTGTCAGGTAAGGTACATCCCAAAAGGGGCATTGTATTCTATGATGGGCCTGATGAGGGATGAATAAAGGGGCATGATTACCTCTCTTGATCTAGATGTGAAACCCTTTGTGATGAGGTGGGCTATGTAGAAGGTCTTTCTAACCACTTTGGCAATGTGGTTTTCAAAGGAGAGATTGCTATCAACTTGGGTCCCCAGGTCCCTAATAACTTTCTCTGTACTTAATGGGTTTCCGCCTATGTGGTAATTTGTGGGCACATTGTTTTTTCCAAAGGGTATGACTATACATTTTTTGGCATTTAGCTTTAAACCATGGCGCTGGCACCAGTTATCTGTCTCTGTGAGACCTTTTTGAAGGATGTTTGTGTCAGCTGGAGAGTCGATTATGGTGCCCAGTTTGCAGTCGTCTGCGAACTTGGTGAGCCATATCCTCCCATGTTTGCTTGTACCTCGGAAAAGTATATACCGAACAAGAGTGGACCCAGGACAGAACCCTGTGGAACGCCACTTGTGACCGGTTTCGAGTCTGACATGGCTGCAGCAACTCTCACTCTGTGGGTTCTGTCTTTGAGCCAGTTTGCGACTCATCTTGTGACATAGGGATTGATATTTAAGCTGGATAGCTTATCTATGATGCCCGAGTGGGGTATTGTGTCAAATGCCTTTGCAAGGTCCAGATAGGCTGTGTGGACTACCTTCCCTTCATCTATGGCTTTGGTGACTGTTTCGAAGAAGTCAACCGGGTTCAAAAGGCAGGATCTGCCCTTGACAAAGCCGAACTGGGTAGGATCTAGTGTCTGTAGGTCCCCAATGTTTTTGTTTATGAGCTCCATGATGATCCTCTCCATAGCCTTGCAGACTAAGCTAGTCAGGCTTATGGGGCGATAGTTTCCATGGTCCGTAGAGGCTCCACCTTTGTGGAGTGGGACCACTGTATCTGTACGCCATTCTGTGGGCACATATCCTGTAGTGAGGCTGAGATTGTATAGCTGTTTTATTTGAGGGATTAGTTCCTCTTGGAGTTCATGTAGGACACAACCTGTGACGCCATCTGGTCCCATGGAAGCAGTGTTTTTTGCTTTGGAGAGGGCAGCCTTCACCTGAGCATCAGAGATGTTTGGGAGGCAACCCTCTGCCGGGATAGATACTTGCTGTTTTGGGGGGGAGGGGGTGGAGAAGTTTGCACTGAACCTGTCTGCCAGGATATTGGCGATGTCTGTGGGTTCAGTGTATTTTTTGCCGTTTAGAATAAACTCAGAACAAGTCTGGGAGTTGCATCCCAGGTTCCTAACATAACTGAAAAAAGCCTTATGATTGTCTTTGGTGTCCTGTGCAATTTTTCTCTCGAAGCTGGCCTTGGAGGATTTTATGAGGGATCGTAATTTTTTGCTAGTACTGATCAGAGATGCCTTCCCTATTAGGGATTTTGCTCTATCATGTAGTAGCTTCCTCCTTCTGTTGTACAGTTTATTTATAGCAGGGGTCCACCAGACTGGACGCCTGCCTTTGGATGATTGGGTCTTGGTTTTGTTTGGGATAGCATGATCCATGCATTCCTGGAGATGTCCGTAGAATGCGTTTATATAGGATTCTGCAGTTTGGGCCATAGTTTCCACTGGCCCTGGGGCCTTGAAGGATTCCACTTCAGTTTTGAGAAGTGAGAAGTTCGCTTTTGAGAAGTTTTTCACTGTGGTTTTCTGGGCTGGGGGTGGGGTCGGGATGTGGTCTGATCTTACCAATGAGGGATATACTTGTGGTGTGGAGCACAGAGTCCCCATGCTGGTAATGATCAGGTCTAGTATGTTGTCCCCTCTTGTGGGAGTGGTGACTAGTTGTTCCATAGCATTTGAGTTTATAATTTCCAGGAACCTTTGGGCTAAGGTGCCGGGGCTTAAGTAGTGCTCCCAGTCAATGTTTGGGTAGTTGAAGTTGCCCAATATAATGGTGTTCAGAGAGATCTTCATGTTCTTCACTGTTTTCAGGAAAGCCAAGTGGGATTCCTGACTTTGAGAGGGTGGTCTGTAGGATGCTATAAACTGAAAAGCAGTCTTGCCCACTGTTAGTTGCACATGGATGGTCTCCGATACTTTGTGCAATGCCACTAACCTGGAGGTATGGATATCCTTGATAAATATGGAAACTCCCCCTCCTTTTGTGGTTCTGTCCGGGTTTTGGGGCCAAAAAGCATGATATGAGGTATAGCCTGGTAGTGCTGGGGTGCTCTCTGGAGCCTTGAACCAGGTTTCTGTCACTGCATAGATATCGATGTTCTCCATACTGAGGAGAGCTTCGAGTGCATGCATCTTGAGGTTAAGACTTTTGGCGTTAAGCAGCATTATCCTTAGTTTCTTGTTCCTTGTGCTGTCTATGGGGGTGGGTTTGATTTTTGAGCCTTGCCTAAAAAGGCACTATGGGGGTGGCAAGAGCCTTTGCCAATATCCAAAAGCCCAGTGGTGACAGGTGCAAGCCGTCCCTAGCGAAGCAAAGTGGCTTGTCGAGCATGTCATCCCAGGCTGACAGACACTGGATCCCCTTTGAATGACACCAAAATTTTAGCCAATTGTTAAAATCGATCATTTTGTCTTTGTACTGTGGCATCATTCTAGGTGAGGGTAAGATGCTGCTCAAGGTCAGGGTCATACCAGCCTGGGCTACATGATCAGAGAGCTCCTCTATGTCTCTTTTCATGTAGTCCAGGGAGGTACGTCTCAGGTCATTCACACCAGCATGTACAATGACTGAGTCATATTTGTATTTGCTTTGGAGTGACCTGAGTGCTTGCGTTATGCAGCGGATCCTCGCACCCGACAGGCAGCTCACCGTGACCTTTTCTTTATTCAGCCTGGTGAGCGGGACATCAGTGTGTGTGACAATAGTCACCTATTACAAGTGTATCAGGTGTGTTATTCAGCCTTAAGGGCTGTGGCTGCTTGGCACAATGACTTTGTGGGCTATGTGTTGTGCGTGTTTTGTTTTGAGGTAGCGTTTGCTTGGATGTCTGCTTTGGAGGTCTCTGTTGCTTAGGTAGATTTTATTTAGTGCCTCCGAGTATGTTTTTGTGTATTTATGTGTTTGGTTCGCTGATGTGGTGGGACTATGTGATACTGGAATTGTGTTGTGTGAGGTTACCTTCTCCTCCTGACTGGTTACACCAGTTTTGAGATGAGAGAGCTCAGCCTCCAGTTTGGCTAAATAGTTGCATCTCTCACATATATTTGAACCTGTTTGGAGGAGGAGAGGGTTGTCCGTGTACATGAGACAGTTGTAACATTGCCTCAAAATTCCCAAATTCACTAGCTGGACTGGAGAGGAAACCATTGACTGACCTTTGGACATGCTAGAGTAATATAGGGAAACTGAATTTAAGATGGACCAATAGAGGACAGGGTAATCGTAGAGAGTATAAGAGTAAGTAGTGCTTATGGTTTAATAGTGCTAACTCATAGGATTACTTAATTGGACCAGAGAAGGGCCTTAGAATGAGAATACGGTGTTTAAATTGAGAGATAGAGCAGTTCTAAGGGAAAAAGTGAAGAACAGACTTTGTGGAGCCAGGAATAATTTAAACCCAATTAGGCGGCGCTGCCCGCTGTTGCGCTATGCACAAAAACATGCAAAACCACGCAAAAGAAGGTTTTAAGAGAGGAAGATGAAGGAGTTTGGAATTGACCCAAAATGGCCAATAAAACTACAGTTTCAAGTCAGTAACCACTCCCACAGGGGCAGGCAGGCTGCTCAATGTTTTTCACTGCCACTGATCAACAGAGAAACTTCCCTTTAGCTCAAGCAAAAAATGGCCTCCAAGAAACTTACAAACAGTTCAAGAACAGCAAGCCTGTAACTAAACTTTTTTTAAATCTCAGAAAAGTGGGAAAAAAGCAAGATTTTTTGTTTTTTTTGTTTTTTTCAGAGATAGCAGAGGTTCACAAGTATCAACAAGTTATAACAGTGCAGTAAATGACCCCACACAAGAGTGCTAGGCCAAAGACAGATAAAATGCAAGTTTTGAGAAAAAAACGATTTTAAAAATAAGTGCAAACAGGAAATTCAGTAAACACCTCTAGGTTGTGCTCTAAATACAGTTACTAATGCAGAAATCAAGTTTAACAAGCCAAAAAATGCTCAAAATAGGCGGCTATGCAGAAAAACTTAGCAAATAAACAGAGGAAAAATACTTAAAATCTCAAAAGTGGCTCCTTTCTTCTCTCAGCATTTTCTCCTCTTGGTGGGTGCTTCACCAACAGCCAACAAGCCTGAAAAGATGCCAAAACCATGAGGCAACCAGGTTTTAAGAGAGGAAGATGAAGGAGTTTGGAATTGACCCAAAATGGCCAATAAAACTACAGTTTCAAGTCAGTAACCACTCCCACAGGAGCAGACAGGCTGCTCAATGTTTTTCACTGCCACTGACCAACAGAGAGACTTCCCTTTAGCCCAAGCAAAAAGTGGTCTCCAAGAAACTTACAAACAGTTCAAGAACAGCACGCCTGTAACTGAACTTTTTTAAATCTAAGAAAAGTGGGAAAAAAGCAAGATTTTTTTTTGTTTTTTTCAGAGATAGCAGAGGTTCACAAGTATCAACAAGTTATAACAGTGCAGTGAATGACCCCACACAAGAGTGCTAGACCAAAGGCAGATAAAATACAAGTTTTGAGAAAAAAAAAATTTAAAAATAACTGCAAACAGGAAATTCAGTAAACAGCTCTAGGTTGTGCTCTAAATACAGTTACTAATGCAGAAATCAAGTTTAACAAGCCAGAAAATGCTCAAAATAGGCGGCTATGCAGAAAAACGTAGCAAATAAACAGAGGAAAATACTTAAAATCTGAAAAGTGGCTCCGTTCTTCTCTCAGCGTTTTCTCCTCTTGGTGGGTGCTTCACCAACAGCCAACAAGCCTGAAAAGACACCAAAACCATGAGGCAACCAGGTTTTAAGGGAGGAAGATGAAGGAGTTTGGAATTGACCCAAAATGGCCAATAAAACTACAGTTTCAAGTCAGTAACCACTCCCACAGGGGCAGGCAGGCTGCTCAATGTTTTTCACTGCCACTGATCAACAGAGAGACTTCCCTTTAGCCCAAGCAAAAAATGGCCTCCAAGAAACTTACAAACAGTTCAAGAACAGCAAGCCTGTAACTGAACTTTTTTAAATCTCAGAAAAGTGGGAAAAAAGCAAGATTTTTTGTTGTTGTTGTTTTTTTCAGAGATAGCAGAGGTTCACAAGTATCAACAAGTTATAACAGTGCAGTAAATGACCCCACACAAGAGTGCTAGGCCAAAGACAGATAAAATGCAAGTTTTGAGAAAAAAACGATTTTGAAAATAAGTGCAAACAGGAAATTCCGTAAGCAGCTCTAGGTTGTGCTCTAAATACAGTTACTAATGCAGAAATCAAGTTTAACAAGACAGAAAATGCTCAAAATAGGCGGCTATGCAGAAAAACTTAGCAAATAAACAGAGGAAAAATACTTAAAATCTCAAAAGTGGCTCCTTTCTTCTCTCAGCATTTTCTCCTCTTGGTGGGTGCTTCGCCAACAGCCAACAAGCCTGGAAAGATGCCAAAACCATGAGGCAACCAGGTTTAAAGAGAGGAAGATGAAGGAGTTTGGAATTGACCCAAAATGGACAATAAAACTACAGTTTCAAGTCAGTAACCACTCCCACAGGGGCAGGCAGGCTGCTCAATGTTTTTCACTGCCACTGATCAACAGAGAGACTTCCCTTTAGCCCAAGCAAAAAATGGCCTCCAAGAAACTTACAAACAGTTCAAGAACAGCAAGCCTGTAACTGAACTTTTTTAAATCTCAGAAAAGTGGGGAAAAAGCAAGATTTTTTTTGTTTTTTTGTTTTTTTCAGAGATAGCAGAGGTTCACAAGTATCAACAAGTTATAACATTGAAAAACATTGAGCAGCCTGCCTGCCCCTGTGGGAGTGGTTACTGACTTGAAACTGTAGTTTTATTGTCCAAACTTGATCACCTTAACTTCAAACAAATAAGAAACAAGACTAAATTAGCTATCATACAAGATAAAAAAAACTTCTATACCCAGCTACAGCAATCCTCCCAACACCAACCACAAAAATTCTGGAGATCTATTAACACACTACTATCCCCTGGCAAAGTAGAAACTCCCAATCCTCTAGGCTCCAGCCCTGACTCTCCCCTACAAACAGCAAATGCATTTAACAACTTCTTTACCTCTACAATACTTAAACTAGCCAACCAACAAAGCCCAGACCCTGATCTACTAGGTAACCCAAACTGTACCCCACCACCATTTCAACTACAACCCATACCCACCTCCCATATTCTAAACCTACTTCAAAAACTGAAACTTTCTACCCCCTCAGCCAACAAAATACCAGCTGAATATCTCCAGCTAGGAGCTAAAGCCATTGCCTACCCGATCTCTATACTCATCAATAGAACCATAAAAGAAAGCACAATACCTTCACTCTGGAAAATCTCCCACATCATCCCTCTCTTCAAAGGGGGTGATTCTTTTGAATATTCCAACTACCGCCCCACAGCACTGCTATCTCCTCTTGCTAAAATAATGGAGAAATGTATCCACAAACAATTACTTAGTCACCTCCTAAACAATAATCTCCTCGCAAACTGCCAACATGGATTTCGTCCATACCATAGCACCACCACAGCCTTATTATCCTTTATTGACTCCATTAATAAAAACCGAAATAATAACCTACTCTCATCAGCATTTTTTGTTGACCTGTCAAAAGCCTTTGATATGGTGAACCACCAACTACTCTTACATCGCTTAAAATCTCTTTCTCTTGACAGCAATGCCTTAAACTGGTTTTCCTCCTATCTTCAAAATCGAAAACAAGCAGTGTTATGGAACACTAATCTCTCTGAACTTCTGCCCACCACTCTGGGAGTCCCTCAGGGCTCCATCTTGGGTCCTCTTCTATTTTCCATCTTTATCAATGACCTACATCTTGTCACCCCTCTAACTACTTGTATCCAATACGCTGACGATACCACCATCATCTGCTCAGCCACCACCCAAACCGACCTACACTCACTTACCCAAAAAACTTTCACCACCATAGAGCAATGGTTCTCTAACCACTGTCTCCTCCTAAACCCTAAGAAAACTAAACTTCTCCTCTTCCTACCCACACACCAATCCCCCTCTATCAACTTCTCTCTCACCTCTAACAATGGCACCCTTATCTCTCCTGACCAAACAACCAAACTTCTTGGCATAACTATTGACAACCTACTTAAATTTGACTTTCATATCAACTCAATCATAAAAGCAACTAATAGAAAATTAGGTTCTCTCTACAGAATCAAACCATTTCTAACTCCTGAAGCAAGAACTACCATAGCTAGAACCCATCTCATATCGACACTCCTATATGCTTCCCCAATATACACTAACCTTTCTAAATACAATATCAATAAACTTACAGCAGCCTATAATAACATTGCCAGATTTGCCACTTCCTCCCCATATAAAACACATCACTGCCAGAATCTCCGCTACCTAGGATGGCTAGAACTACCCCACCTAATTCAATACTATCAGCTCTCCATAGCCCAAAAAGCCCTTCACCACCCTGAAAATACACCTATGCTCTCCACCCTTATAAAACCCTACAACAACCTAAAAAACCTTCGCTCATCTAACAAAACACTGATTCAAACTTCTCTATCAAAAAACACAGCAGGTGACTCTATATTTTCCAACTCAGTTGGTAAGTTATGGAATCAACTTCCCCCTGACCTAATAGCCCAAACATCCATCACACTGTTTAAAACTAAACTAAAACACTATCTAACCAATCACTGGCTATGCTCATGCAACAACCCAAGCTGATCTTTACAACTCCTCACACAAACTGCATCCTCTACACTTCTCTCAAGTCTATTTTTCTTTCTTATACTATAAATGCTGTCTCTTATCTATCAACTATACTCTTCTCTACATTCTATTACTAACTTTCTTAATTTCTACTAGAAATACTATCTATTATCTATCAACTATACTCTTCTCTACATCCCATTGAAAACTTTTAACAAACTCCTTAATCTCTGCTGTATCATACTACACATTCCAGTATTTCTGTATCAGCTATATCTCCTATTACCTTACTTTTTCATATTTTGGTTTAATGTCTTGATTATTTTTGTGCTTGAAATACCCTATGTATTTGTGTAATATGCTTATTGTGCTTGCAATAACTTATGTACTGTGTTTATATTTTTTACCATGTATTAGATAGCGGAGCTTTTCTCCTCGGGCCTCCACTGAAAATGGACATGTATCCAGTTGGACTAGCCCGGTTAACAAATGTAAAATAAATAAATAAAAATAAATAAAATAACAGTGCAGTAAATGACCCCACACAAGAGTGCTAGGCCAAAGACAGATAAAATGCAAGTTTTGAGAAAAACACTATTTTAAAAATAAGTGCAAACAGGAAATTCAGTAAACACCTCTAGGTTGTGCTCTAAATACAGTTACTAATGCAGAAATCAAGTTTAACAAGCCAGAAAATGCTCAAAATAGGTGGCTATGCAGAAAAACTTAGCAAATAAACAGAGGAAAAATACTTAAAATCTCAAAAGTGGCTCCTTTCTTCTCTCAGCGTTTTCTCCTCTTGGTGGGTGCTTCACCAACAGCCAACAAGCCTGAAAAGACACCAAAACCATATGTGCAATTACTGAGATATGGTTTAAAGTCATGGAGGGCACTTTGGCAGTACAAGGCTATAATGCCTTCCATACATTTGGACCAGCTACTGCACAAGAAGGTGCAAGATGTGTAGGTGTATCAATCTACATAAAAAGTAAGCAGATCTTAAGATTGGTCAAATAATATGACATGCTTGAGATACTTCATGTCCAACTAACCTTAAGTAAAGTCCAATACCATATCCTTGCTAGGTATACGTTCCTGTCTATGACCCACGATAATGATACCACATACATGAATATACTGGAGACACTCAAAATTCAGCCCAACACCATATTCATGGGTGATTTCAGTTATCCCATCATAAACAGGGATACATACACAAGCCCTAGCCTGCAGGCTCAAAGATTCCTGGATTTTATCAGTGTAAACACCCTGGAACAGCAAGTTTGTACACCTAATAGGAGTACAAATATCCTGGATCTTTTACTCACAAATATGAGGGAATGTTGCACCTCCCCCTTGCATAATGTCCTCACTGGTCAAATCAGATCACAAAACAGAACCTCTTGAAACAAATATAAAGGCTGAACTTCCAGCAAACCCCAAAACCTTTAAGAATTTTTCCAAGGCTAACCACCTCCTATTAAGCAATGGCATAGGCAAATTCCAACCCCCCCCCCCAAACTCAGAGAACATGGTAGTCTATGCAGAAGTGTTTATGGAAACACTATACAAGCATGTAAATAACTGTAAAGAAACACCAGTATCAAACCAGAATAAACTTAAGACAAACTCCAAAAAACTATCCCTCTTGGTAGACCCCCAGTATAAATAGGTTGTGCAACAAAAGAAAGAAAATCCCGTCCAAAATAGGAAGAGTATGCCCAAAAGACAAACTCTCATCAATTTCAACAAGCAACTCAGCAGACTAATCAAGTCCATCAAAGTCAACTATGAGGCAAAAATAGCATCCGAGGCTAAGGATAACAACCATAAGGCATTTTTCATTTGTGTATACAACCTTAAAGGGAACACCCAACAATGTGATGAACTAATAGTAAATGGAACTTCCAACACTAAACCAGAGGATATAACAAATTTGCTGGCCGATAAAGTTAGCTCCAGTTTTACATCCCAATCACCTCCAGCCCCCCTCACCCCAGGATATATCCTCTACCATTTTTCCTCCAAATATCAGTAAAGAACAGATCCTCACTGCACTCTCCAAAGCTAAAAACACCATCAGTGGGTCCTAATAATATTCCAGGATGCCTTTTAAACAGCTTGAAATATGACCTGTCAAGCCCACTAAAATCTTTATTCAACCACAGCCTCTAGACAGGCTTCATTCCTAGGGAATTGAGGAGTGCAATGGTCATCCCTCTACACAAAGGCAGACCAACACTCAAGGAACTGCAGACCCATATGTCTGACTAGTCTTATATGCAAGGCCATGGTAAGAATTATTGTTGACCTGATAAACAAAGATATATGACATTTTCAAACACTGGAACCATCCCAGTTTGGATTTTTCAAGGGCAGGCCATGCTACTAAACTTGGTGGAGTTTTTGAGAAGGTCACTAGAGCCATGAACAAGAGCAAAATGGTACATACTGCCTACTTTCACCTGGCAAAGGCATTTGACACAATACCTCACTTGGTTATTATAGACAAACTCACAAATTTAGTCATAAATCCCTATGTCACCTGATGGATAGCCCAATGGCTCACAAATAGGACACATAAAGTTAGGGTTGGGGAATCCACCTCCATCAAGAGGCCTGTTACTAGTGGTGTCCAACAGGATTCATTATTGAAACCTCTCCTGTTTGAAGTACACTTCTCTGAAGTCAAGGCAAATGTAGAGGGCCTTTGGCTGTTCTAATTTGCTGATGACTGCAAGCTGGGTGCAATCACTGAATCCCCCAAAGATGTAGATATCCTCCAGAAAGGTTTGATACAATCAAATAAATGGTGCCAGAACCATGTCCTAAAACTCAGTATAAAAATGCATAATCGTACCCTTTGGAAAGATGACCACCCCTGCAAATTACAATACTGAAAACAATTCTATAAGAGTACGCCCAATGATAAGGGACATAGACACTCAGGTTGACAGTAACCTGAACTTTGATCACCATGTGTCCATAGTAGTGAGAAAATCCTTCTATACGGTGCAACTTATAAGTAAGGGCGTGGCATCTGGATCTAAGGAGAGCATAGTCGCACTATCGTAAGCCTACATTAGACAAATAATCAAGTACAATTCACCCTTCAGCATGTACCTGACTAGGCAATTGCAACAGCTAGAGTGGCCACAAAGGTTCCTCACTAAAAGAATACAGGGTGTAACTAATATGTCCAAAACCCTGACCATGTACTCAGTCTCATACAGCCTATTGACTAACCTATAAGGCATTCTGCAATACAGCCCTGATGGATCTGCTACACATTCACAAAACAAACAGCACTAGAACTACCCAATCCAAGGATCTAAACCTTGTCTGTGACATAAACAAAATATGCTAGAGGGACAGGTATGTGTCTGAGAGACAACCCCACAGCATCCCTAGTCATGTCTTTAAGTTAAATATTTGTTGCTTTGTCTTTCATTAAAAAGCAGCAAAAATAATTTCATCCAAGTCTTTGCTTGACAAAATGCTCATCAGTGCTGAATAAGAATGTAAAGCGTTCAAGGGATTGAATAATTAAAACAATAAAATTATTAACTTAAATTGACATGCAATTAATTTTATATTGTGCCATGACAAATAATATACATTTTTTGAAAAAATATGAGGATAAATTTAGACCGCAAATCTATACAATGATAATGAGTATAAATAAAATAACACCCCAGAAATAAACTATTAAGTGCATTCTTTAGCCACTAGTGAAAACATCAATCATTTATGATGCTGTCTAGCTCGAATTACACCAGAATGCTACCTGGAATTTTAAAATATTATTCATTATTTTTATGAAGAGGGGAAGTCTCCTAAACACTTATGACTTCATTACTGATGATTAATAGTCCTGAAGCTGAAGAAAAGTAGAATCTTTATCATAAGCTGAATAAATAAATAAGTACATTAAATCCTGGCAAAGAGACTCAGGAGGAGTCTGGCAACAATAGAAGCACTAAGTTTTGTCGCTAGTTATCCACGATGAAAAAAAGAAAATATTGCAAAATTCCAGTAAAAATTAACTCACACCTGGCTGTAGTAATGCCTGTATAACAATAAGGATATTTTATATAAACCATTCCTGGTTCCATTTTTGACTTCGTAATTTAGCCTAGCTAGGTATTTCACTGCTGACTATTTCTTTATCACAGAAGAAAAATCTGGACATTCAACATATATATATGAAACAAGTTTATACCTCCAAGACCAGGGTGCTATATATTGATGTGATGCAGTTTTAGATTCTGCCCCCCTGGAATATATATTCTGCCACAGTAGATACATATCTAAGTATATTTCCTAAATTAAGGCACTCAGTAGATATTCAGACTTTGAGTTATATCAACCAATGTGAGAGAGATTTCACACTGAACTTCATGCACTCTAAATGTTTAATGTTGCATTGGAAATGGCAGCCAGTTTGTTTTACCTTTAGGAAGACAGTACCTGCTGAAACTATATCCTCAACAAAATGTGAAGAGAGATTATAGTAGCTCTACCCTTCAGTGTACTTACACACCAAAATGTAGTCACCATGTCCCATGATCTATTATAATCCTGACAGAGACAGAAAACTTTGTAGGGATGCTAAGTTGAATCATCATTGGAAATGATTAGTCTATTAAAAGGTATCAATGAAGGAAGCGAGTAAGTTCTCCAACTATGAATAGTTTTGGATAAGTTAGTAGTCCAAGTTTCTGTTCTGTCCTGAATCTGGAACTCCCATAACTTGTAAGTTTTTCCTCCCAACCTTACCTTCCAACTCACCTATATTATTTCCCAACATGGCCAATTCTGCATCAGTTTCCATATATAGATTCCTCACAATCTTGCTCTTATGTTGCAAAGACAAGAGTATCAGTTTGTTAAGAAAACTCTCATTATCATCTTGATGGTTGTCTTCTAATATTTTTGAGAAACCAGTTAAAATATTCCCAGTCTTTCACAGTTCTAGTAAAATAATCTTCAAGAAATATTCCTGGGTTACGCTGCAGATTATTTTATCTGTACTATTCCATTCTTCATTGTCATCACCACTTACTTTTGCAGCCATGCAGTCTGTTGAGTCTTCCAAATCTTCAGGTGTTATAGTGCTTGTTGCAGACATTTTGTTTGCTTACTCTTTTACAGTTCACACACACCAATCTACTTATTAAACTATTGTATTTAGACCTTTGTGATATTAAATATTATACAATATATGCTTTTAATAAATAGTTATCATGACCAAGTGAAGGAGACATCTTTCTTACTAAAAGTCAATCGAATTTCATCCAAGGACTATTCATTTTGAGCTTCTATGTCCAGATTTCGGGCTAATCATCTTGTCTCAATTTTTTGCATCACATTCTTGAACTGTATGACCGCTTTCAGTACTTAGTGTATAACTTGCAGGACATTTCCCTGTGGGGACAATTGGTTGGGGACACATGGCTGAATTGCAGTTTGACTAGAGTGACAGATGACTGTGGCAGATCTACTGTGGTCACACAGAATCATGTAGCACCATGGCCACAGCTAGAAAAAATCTTTGCAGGGAGGAACAATGTCCATAACCCCCCAATACCTTAGAGACTGCAGAAGTATGGCCAACACCTGCAGCGGAATGTCTAGTGGGCATGGAAGTGACATAGAAAATGCAATGTCCAACAGGCAATGCCTTTTATAATATATCAGGGGATGTGATAGGTTGGTATACAGTAACTGCATCTAGCAGAAATGTGCAGCAGCATGGAAGAAACCATGTATATATTGCTGCAGCCACAGTTATACTCCTGTATGTGATTTATGTGGTGCTCCTTAGACACACTGGTTCTCCTAAGTGGAATAGCAGGCAGTTCCCACTGCAGAGATTCTTTGTAGGCATCCAGTTTATTTTCTTGCTGAAGCATGGTAAGATGTTCAGAGAGATGTACAGTAGACCATCCTAATAAAACCTTCATTGACTGGTAAAAGGCCTCTACCAGACAGTTCATCTGTAGAAGATCCAGGTTGTATAAATTATGCACATTCTAACCCCCCCCCCCCACAATTGGTTATTCCAGATTTGGCCATGGTTTTGCATGCGTCTTTGTGCCCATACTAAATTTGCTGCAGCCAATGTGTGTCTGTACATGAACTGCAGTTCAGCCATTTGCCTCCAACCAGTTGTCCCCACAAGGAAATTTCCCACAACCTACAAGCCCAAATCCATGAAAAGAGTTTTCACTGCATTAATATACCATAATGGTGAGGGATGTGGGCATTTTCATTACCAGAATTTATGCCAGAAGTCCTGATTTCATTTCACTTCCTGCACAAAGTCATACCATTTAGAGCCAATTTACACCAAACGATGAGACAGCATTCCTGTGCGGTTACTAACTGGTGAGTTCTGAAGTGTGTTTGCTGTGTTGCTTTTGAATGGGGTGTACCTATATCTTACCTGTCTAAATGCCAAGACAGTTACTGTCTAGCAATTCTTGCAAACTGTTGCCACTGCCTCTGAGACTATGGTGTCCTTTGCCATAGCTATGTTATCAATAAAGACAGTTCCTCCACTGAAAAAATTAAAAAGAGAGGGAGACCTTGAGGACTACTTGCTAACCTTTTGAGTGGTATGCCCACCAGTAAGGATGGAACCAGAGTGTGTGGACAAAGATCCCTTTGGCCAATCTTTCTATGGAGTATTGAAAGCTTTCACAGGTGTGCAAGAGACTGATTATCAGTTCAGTAGTATAAAAGGGTAAAGAAGGAATTGTTAACCTGAGCTTGTGTTACATCTGAGAGAAAAAAAATCAAAGTTTCATAGCCTGACATTTTCTCCTAACAAAATGTTAAGAATCCAGTTATATATCCTAAAATATGTACTTAAACCACTGTTTGATCCTGGGATCAACACAGAAAAATTAGATGACAGCAATTTTACCCATTGATAAATTTAAAAGAACGTTGTCTGATACTTTATGAAAGTGGATGTTTCAAAGTGACCCTAAGTATGCTAAAATATTTATTATACTTGTATGGAGGTTATCCACTGAAGCAATGCTTAAAACTGAGCAGGTGAGCCCTTTAGTAAAGCATGTGTCAAAAGGTGTTTCAGGGCACGTTACTCTCATGATTATCAAAAACTTGCCAATACCTGCCCTCAGACTATACCCCTTTCTCTAGGAAAGTTAGACCAGTTACTTTCAGGTTCCATTTTAAAGTGTATTGCACTGCTCAACCTGCAAGTGCAACTTATTAAAGAGAGGGGAAGTGCTGTGTAATGAATCTGTCTCTACATCAAGTTCAGTTTATCTGCTAGTGAAGACTTACACCCCTGGTGTTTGCTATGCTATTAGACTTGCAGAAATGTATGGGATGAATGACTTCATGGTCTCAAATGGTGGTTTAAGAGAGGCACAGAGAGCACCTCTCAAGAGTCTATAAGATACTGAGTAAAGTAATAGAGCTTCTAGCCTCTCTTGGTAGCTCAGGGTTGTTAAGCCTGAAACCTTGTTATGATCCTCTGGAGCTTCTCTATTTGCTTGATATGTTTAGTAAGATAGACTCTATAACTTGTCTAATTAGTGCTGAATATGAAGGAACAATGATATATTAAGATCCAGATGATATATCCATGGCTATTGGTTGTGTTAAGAAAAAGGATTTTATGACTATAATTGCCACTTGATGATCAAAGAAGTGGAAATTGTTAATCGAGGTACCCAGTTTTTTTGCTCCATTTTTTAAGATCAACAAAGTATCAATTTTATACATGTGAAAGAAATAAGAACCAAATAACTAAATTCTGTACTAATAATTGTGACACTGTTAAACCAATGAAAACTGTAACCAGGAAAAAGCATGTTACTAATGCTTTTTGCTATTGTGCTACAGCAAAGGTAATTAAGTGCAAGCCTTAACAGATGGCTGAGAACTACTGGGGTTTCTACATTCAGGTAGCATGGACTCACTTATAAAGTCATGGTATGTATGTAAAAAGAAGACCCTTACTAAAAAGCAATTAAAATAGTCTGTAAGTCTGTATTCACAGAATTAGAAAACAATATCCCATTACTCAGAAAATAAAACTTTGGAAAGATACTTCATCCTGTTCCCAACTTTCCAATTGTATAAGTTTCAAGTTCTCTTTTTAACACATGAAATAATAAGAACATATTTTTTGCATTTTAATGGCTTATGGAGGTAGTCAGAAGAAGGCATTCATTCTGACATTAGTAAGGAAATCAATACATGTTGCTCATCTTATAAGCAAGGGTATGGCATCTAGGTCCAAGGCAGTCACTGATCTACTGTTTTCATCCCTCTTCAGGTTCATCATTGAGTACAATGCCCCTTTCAGTATATACCTGGCCAGATACATGCAACAAATGAAACATGCACAGAGGTTCCTCACAAAAAGAATACAGGGTGTAAACTACATGTCCTATATAGATCACCTCAAAGTCCTATCAATATATTCATGCAAACTGTTGAATGTAGATTGCCTCAAAGCCCTGTCTTTATACTCCTACAGACTGTTCTGACTTTATCTTTCTGTCCTTGGCTTGCAACCTGATAGTTTGTTTATGCCGTTGAGAGGCGATCTATGCCTGGCATGCAAGGCATCCCTGAATTCCATTCTGATGGACCTTTTGCACATTGGCAAAATGAATACCATCAGAATTACTTGATTTAGAGATTTAAACTTTATAAAAACAAAGACATGAATGTGCTGAGTGAACGTTTCACCAAACAAAGTATATAATAAGTCCCAATCCAAAAAAGTAGAAGGATAAGACGAAACCCGGCCTCTTTCATAAAACAGAGGTTTATTAATAACAGAGTAATACACACACACACACATATATATATATATATATATATAGAGAGAGAGAGAGACACAAAAGAGAAAGAGTGATTATTAATAATATATATATGTGTGTGTGTCTGTGTGTGTGTGTATATATATATATATATATATATATATATATATATATATATATATATATATAGAGAGAGAGAGAGAGAAGAGAAGGGGGGGAGATTATAGAAGATATATATTTGTGTGTGTGTGTGTGTGTGTGTGTGTGTGTGTGTGTGTGTGTGTGTGTGTGTGTGTGTGTGTTTGCGTAAAGTATGCCGTTCATACCATGAATGTACTTTTTTGTTAAATTTACTTGGACTAAATGAATTAAACTTATAAGTCTCAAAATTGAAACATCCTGTAATATGATTATATAAAGAAAAGATTAAGGAAAACAATAATAGTAAACATGACCTTCAGCAGCTTTATATTATGTTTACGGTTCAACTTTGATTCATGTCTGTAGAAAATAATAATTTAGCTTGGGGCTTTTCACATTTGTTTGGAATGTGTAGATTAGGCTCAGGTTATGCATGAGCATTGAAGGCAAATGCAATTTAAAATCACAGACAATGTTAGTGGAGGACATTTAACTTGATTTATTCTTACATTAAATGAAATGAAAGAGGTTGCTATCATTATGATGAACAGGAATTACACATGAAGTTTCAGACATAACCTTCTTTCTTCATTCTAATCTTTGCATTTCTAGTAAATGAGCCTGAAGAAAAGAGAACAAGCGAGAGAGAGAAAACATAGTAGAGAATCAGCATTTATTTAAGATGGAATGAATATAATTTTGCTAAAACTTATCAAAGCAAAGGCTTAAATTACATTTATGATTTTGATTAATAGAACTATGAAATGAACAAAAAGAATGCATAGTGACTAAGGATATGTATATCAGAACTGAGGGATAGACTATGTCAGCAGATAAAAAGCATCAGTAAACAATTCAGTCTTTTCTAATTTCCTGCTTATTTTCCCTAGATTTACATTCCTTCATAAACATCTGCCCCATTGCATTTTCAGGATCTTCCTGTGACCCCCTATTGTTACATATTTTTTTTCTCGCTCTTGCATTCCTAACTGTACTTGAAGCAGACAGGACTTTTGATTTACTTAACTCTGTATTTAGAAAGAATCCATGACATAAACAGTGATTTATATTCATAATTCATAGGTAGTCACTAGGCATGCAGTCCAGGAGATCATTAAGGAACCTAGTTCAAGTTCCCAATTGCCCCAGAGCACTATCTGGTTAGTGACTTGCTCAAGGTCACACATTAAGTAGATAAAGGTGAGAAGATTCAAAACCCATACCCTTGGCACAGGAAGCAATCACAGGAAGCAAGCTGCCAAACTGTTTATGAATTGAAATTTAGAAATAATTTATTAAACAATTTTATATAATGAACATAAAGCTGAAGCTTTAGATCAGTATTGAACTTTTGTTTTAACTGCTATCCATTTGTTTACCAAGTTACATAAGCACTTATTTAAATGATGTTGTTGGATGCATGTTTTCAGAACCTCTAAGTGTATACTCACATATGGCTGCATAAACCCTTTGAAGCTGAAACATTATTTGTCTACAGAATGACCTTAAGACTAGCATCCAGCAACACAAACAAACATTTCCATTGTCCTCAATGGAGTGTGCCAGGCTATACCTTTTCGCACATTTTTCATGCATTCCATACATAAATTTTATTGCCTACACCAAAGAAAGTAATATGGTTAGGATAAAGACAGAACCTGAGTGTGCAGAAGTGAGGAGTTTACCCTTTCTATTCTTATCTGGGTGGAATGCTTGTTTACAGTTGACTGGCTGATCATGGAAACTGCAAATCAAAAAAGATTATATAAATATAATGCAGTTATAGAAATGATCTCAGTTGCAAGTTTTAGTCAAAAATGATAGAAGTGTACTGTCTATTCTCAGTATTCACTTGATGATTGAACTGAATTAAGAAAATTTTGTTTCAATATGAAAAGAGTCTGCATTTCTCAATGGTCTTCAGATCTAAGTGCTGCTACAGCAAACTATAAAACTGAGATACTGTTTCCAACAATTTATTTATTTTACATTTGTTGACCGGGCTAGTCTAACTGAATATATGTCCATTTTCAGTAGAGGCCCGAGGAGAAAAGCTCCAAACATCAGCAGTGACAAAGAATACAATATATAGTAATAGTCAAATGAATTACAGTACATTGCTTAAATTGCGGGTAAGATAAACTTGTACAGAGTCCTTTAATAGGTTTAAGCTAAGATCAAATACAGAGAACAAACATTTGAGAGATAGCAACAAAAAAATTAATTTTAATAATATATATTTTTTTAGTACTATGAAGGAAATCATTATTATAGGTAGGCGACATAGAACAGTGGAGTAGAGAAGTATAGAGAGAAGAGCGAGAAGGGGAATGAGGTATCAGTCAGGGTTAGAGCAGGGACAAAGCCAGTGAGTTTTAAGAAATTCTTTAAGATGCTTTTTAAAAAGATGAGTGGAAGCAAGGGTGAAAAGTTCACTAGGAAACTGGTTCCAGCTTTTTCCTACTGTGTTGCTGAAAAGTGAGTCCCCAGCTTTATTGTTGGATTTAATAGTGGAAACTAGAAGCTTATTAGCTGAGCGTAGTGTTGCAAGATTTTTGTAGGGGGTAATCAGATTAGTGAGGATTGGGGTATTATTAGGGTGGTAAAGGATCTTTTGGGTGATAACAAGTTGTTGACATAGTAGTTGGTTCTGCAGTTCTAAACATCCCAGTTGTTTGAGGTTGTGACAGTGGTGAGTTCTAAAGGAGGTGCCAGTGGCAAATCTGACTATGTTATTGTAACTGGTGGAATGTTTGGTAAGGTTGTTTTTAGATAGATTGGTATATACTGCAGAAGCATAGAAGAGGGTAGAGATCAGGTGGGTCTGGGCAATAGTGATTCTGGCTGAAGGGGTAAGGAAGGGTTTGATTCTGTAAAGGGAGCATATTTTTTTGTTGACAGACTTTATTGTAGAATTAATATGGTCACCATAGCTAAGGTTGTTATCAATTGTTATTCCCAGTAGACGGGTTGTAGTGTCAGGGGATATGTTAGTTCCATTGTTAGAGGTTACTTTGAAGTGCAGTTGTTGTGACTTATGATTAGGAGCAAAGAGCAGTAATTTTGTTTTTTGGGGGTTCAGAAGGAGGCAGTGTTGCATGAACCAATTTTCAACACTGTTAAATACTGTTTGGGTGAGGGTCTGAAGAGAGGTTATGGTCTTGGCTGAGCAAATTAAAGTAGAGTCATCTGCATATTGTATGCAGGTGGCTTGAGGAATTTTGGTATGTAGATCATTAATAAACAATGAAAAGAGAAGAGGTTCTAAAATAGAGCCCTGTGGTACTCCAATGTTCACAGGGAGGGATGTAGAAAGATTATTATCCCAAAGTACTGCTTGCTGTCTGTTTTCCAGATAGGATTTAAACCATTGTGATGCTTGTGGATCTAGTGATTGGGCTTTTAGTATATCAATTAGCATGTTATGGTTCACCATATCAAAGGCTTTTGAAAGGTCAATAAATAGTGCAGAGGAAAGAGTGTTATTGTTATGATTTTTGTTTATGGAGTCAGAAAAGGATAGCAGGGCAGTTGTTGTGCTATGGAATGGCCTAAAACCATGCTGGCAGTTGGCAAGTAAATTATTTTGGAGAAGGTGGTCAAGTAGTTGTCTGTTTATGCATTTTTCCATTACTTTAGCTATTGGAGAGAGTAAGGCGATAGGCCGAAAGCTGGAGAGCTCGTTAGATGACCCACCTTTATGTAGAGGGATGATGTGGGATACTTTCCATATGGAAAGGATTTTGCTTTCTAAAATTGTTCTATTTATAAGGATAGAGATGGTATAGGCAATGGCTTTAGCTGCAATTTGCAGGTATTCAGCTGGAAGACAACAGAAGGGGTGCATGGTTTAAGTTTTTGAAGGAGGTTGCAAGTGAGGGATGTAGGTACAGGTTGTATATGAAAGGTCGGAGATGGAGTATTAGTGGTATTTAATGAGGAAGTGGTAATAGGTGGTAAAGTATTAGCTAAGGTTAGAATGGTTTCAGTAAAATAGTTATTAAAGGCATCAGGAATCTGGTTAGAGTTATTATGGTTGAATCCTAAAGGGACAGGAGTTTTAGAGTGCCCTGGATGAAGAAGTTTGTTAATCCCTGACCAGATTTTTTGTGTTTTTTGTTGGTGGGTTTGTTGGAGGTGAAGGTAAAAGTCTTTTTTGTCTTGGAGAATGTCTTTCTTGGTGGCATTTCTTAACTGTTTAAAGTAAAAGTGATCTGATGGACTTTTGGAGGCTCTCCATTTGGCCCAAATTTTATTTCTGAGGAGGATCTTTTGCCTAGTTTGTTTTGTAAGCCAGGGGGCAATTTTGGTCCTTATTCGGGAAGAGCAATAGAGGACGAGGTAATCTAGGATTTGAAGGAATCTAGTATTAAAGTAGGTCACTGCTTCATCAGGTTGAAGATTAAACATTGGTGACCAGTCACATGCTTTCAGTTCATTTTCGAAGCTCTCTGGATTAAAGAAATTTTTGGAATGGGAGGTTTTAAAAATATTAGTATTAGGGCTATGAATTATTTGTTTAATAATATAGGTTAGCATATGGTCACTGATATCGTCAGGAAGGGTTCCTGGTTTATAAGTATCAAGGTTGCTGTTGAGAAGGATTCAGTCTAGGGTGGTTTCCTTACCACTTGGCTTATGGATTATAGTATAAGTGGTTATTATTTGTGAGAATCCATAAAGATTTATGTGATTGGTAGGATTAGGGGAGCTACAGGTTGCCCAGTCTATATTAAAGTCACCTAACACAACGGTTTCCTGAGGTAGGTGGGTAGAGAGGTAACTAAGTATGTTTTCAAGAGTATTGATATTATTTCCAAGGGGGAGATATGTGCAAATTAGATTTAGAGTTGTTGATTTGTAGTTTGTCAGCAAGGGTTTCTGCATAAGTATCTGATGGTAGGAGCACATCGAAGGGGGAAACCTGGAGTTCAGATTTATACAAAATGGCTACACCTCCACCCTTTTAGGTTTTGCGGTCACATCTCAGGATATTAAATCCAGGAGGGGTAATTTCCTGGTCCAGAGTTGAGGGCTTTAGCCATGTCTCTGTGATACAGAGAATATCGAATGAGTGCACATCTACGAGTTCATGTAGGTGGGTAATTTTATTATTAATGCTCCGGATGTTAAAGTGAGTTATCAGGAGGGAGTTAGATGGTCTATTTGGGGTAGTGATAGCAGGAGATGTTAGGTTGTGTGGGTTACTGGAAATATCAGTATTGGGGCTGGGGTTTGGATGTATATCACCATCTAATAGGGGGTGTTGTTGAGGATATTGTACAAACTTAAGGATTTTGTAGTAGTTTTTTAGGGTTATTTTGACAAGGAAGTAAGTAACATGGGAAGATCTATGGTACTTTGGAAGTATATAGATAGAGGTGGAGGTTATGTTACTGTTGTTGAGGGAGTTTATGCGAGAAACTGGTAGAGTTTGCTGATACGGATGGTGTTGTTCAGGAAGAAAAAATGTTCAAAGAAGGTTAGTTTGTATGGTATTGTAAGAGAAGCAAGCGTTGTAGTTAAGAGTAGTAGTTTTGTGTATACAGACTTGTGTGTTGGGGCCATTAGGATGTGTAGATAAGGAGTTAGAGTATGTTGAGGGAAGGAGTGTAGTAAGTAAAAGTAAAGGTGGGAGAAGGAGACAGTGCTTTATGAGGTAGAGTAGGTTGAGGGAAGAAGTGTACAATAAATTAAAATAAAGGTGGTTGTAGGAGAGTAGCTGTATAATATTTGTGATACAGGATGTGGTGTGGAGAAGTTAGAGAGTGGACCTAAAAAGGTAAATTAACTTAATTAAGGAATTGTTGAGGTTGGGGGTGGGGCTGTTAAGTTGAAGTAGTAAGTGATAGGGTGATAATGGGAGGGGGTGTTGCTACAGAAGTATATGGCTAGGACCACTGGGGGTTGGTGAGAATTGGGGGTAGGGTAGAGGAGCGGAGTGATCCTGAAGGGTGAATGGAGCAGGTTAGAGCAGCTAAATGAAAGAGTTTACAGAGACAGTTGGAGAGGAAGAGATTCCTGAGGCAGAGAAAGTGGTCACGGGTAAGTAGAATGTGGTGAAGCAGTTAATAGTAGAAACTACATTAAAACTATGCACTGGTAAAGTGTTTTTGTTCTACTTATGGATTTGAGTCTCTCAGTGTCAATTTTCCTATGGTAATTGTGTTGGATGGCACACAATAATTCTGAGGAAGTTATGTACCAGATAAGTGCCCCCAAATTACCCTATTACATAGCCATTTGATTCTAGTTGTTCTTACCTGATGGAGACATGAAAAAAAATAAATGAATTCATTTCATATTAAATAAAAGACAGTCAGGGTCTACACAAATCCACTGGAACTGTAAATATTTGTCACTTGTGCCAAAGGGGTGTTGATTTAACTATCACCACCTTTCTCAATTCAATGTCACTCACTTGTCTTCTTTGACAGTCATGCCTGACTGTCGCAGAGGTTCCCTCACGCAATCCATCCATATATCCATCCATTCATTCATCCGTCCATCCATCACTTTCCTGGAATTCTTGTTTTCTTCTTACTGTTTCTCCTGTATCATCTTCTGCTTTTTTGCCTATTTGACTGAACCACTGTAATCCATTCTTCATAACCTTCCCAGCAGTTGCTGCTACTTTGGTTTCTGCTCTGCTGTCCTTATTTCATCCTCTGTCCCGCAGTGTGTATCCTACCACCTGTCTCAAGCACTTCATCCCCATCACCTCTAGCTTTCTTAACTGCTGTGCCTTTACTACCCTGTTTTTTGTGCCGTACAGAAATACTGGTCACACCACTATTTTGTGCATCCTACTTTACATCTTCTTTGGCATTCCTCTGTCACACTGTGTAAGTTGGCCACAGACCCTCTGATTCCAGCCTTGACCTCTGCATTCAGACTTCCCTTCTTCTCATCCACCAAGTCAAATGCTTAAAGATGTTAATGTGCTCCAGTATTTTATTTATTTATTATTTATTTATTGCATTTGTTTACTGGGAAAGTCCACATGGCCTAAATGAGCCCATTTTCAGTGGAGGCTCAGGGAGAAAAGCTCCACATTTAAGTACATACAAGGAAATATTGCACACAATACAGACTATATAAAACAGTTGTAGTACATGAAAATCAAATTGATAATAACAGTGAAGAATTGTTTACTTCTATTATTTCTACCTCAGTTTTCAGCTTCTCCTGATTTCCCTCATTTGTTGCCATGACAAATGTCTTGTCTGCACTTAGTTTCTTCCCATGTGCATTCTGTTTTGCATTCCAGTCTCCTATAATTTGCTGAAGATCCTGTTATAATGCCACATCTTCTATGTACATCAGCTTTGTCATTCTGTCCCCAACAACCTGCTTAATAATGTAATTCATCACCAGTATGAACAGTAGTGGACTCAGACTTGAACCCTGTTGCACATCCACTCCCAATGGGAACCCCTCTGTGAGTCAGAATGCTTTTCGTGCTTATGTCATTGGGTCCTTGTTTAGCTAATATTTTTAACAGAACTGTTCAAATTGGCTTTCTACCTTGTCATATGTTTTTCCAAGTCTAGGAGTGCCCAATTAGACTGTTTCCTCATCTCTTGTTTTTTTTTCTCTACTACCTGTCTCTCTGCAAATATTAGGCCAGCTGTTCGGCATCTTGATGTGATTCCGAGCTGCTCAACTTCCGTCTTACTTTCTACTACTCTGTATATTAGTTTATCAATCACCCTGTCCAGTAATTTCATACACTGGAAATTTCATGCAGTGGAACGTGAATTTGATACCTCTGTACTGCCCATAGTCATTACTTCTCTGCATTTCTGTAGCATTGTGTTACCTAAAATGTATTAAGAACATGTATAATTTAATGTATATTCATCTTTCCCCATACAGACTTGTTTTCTAAAGCCACGCATTTTTTATATCTTGTATTTATTGATTTGCTGATAAAAACAGGGACTGTAAACTCTTGATGTGATTTGTGTTGTTCAGTTCCACATTTACTGTTAGACACTATTCGTGTGAAAGCTATAGTGACATACTGAACTCTACATAGGGCTTTTTCAGCTTGCACATTAGTACCTTTCATTTATAATACAGTTAATTCTATATGTTATACATTCTGAAACACTTAAAAAACACTTCTCAATGCTGAATATTGACTGCTCTGGTAGTGGTCTATGACAATGGTATGATAAGCAGGGAAGAGGATGAGAACTACAGGGAACTCGGACTATACAAAATATAGTGCAAACATTAATTCTGTTCAATTATGAGAGTATTCACTTAAAATAATATAAAAATGAAAGAACATTGATTATTTGAAGAAATGGTGGTATTGATATAGCAGAGTATTGCCTTTGACGCTGACAGGACATTAGGACCAATCTCACAGCACAAAGCTAAGAAGGGACTGATAAAAAGCATTAATAACTACTGAATTGTAGATTCCTTGAAACATACTACCTTCAGAAGAGCAGGAGATATAAGCAGTGAAAAAATATATTGGTAATACAGTATAGTTATAATGTAAGATTAAATTAGAAAGTGGCTTAAAATAAGAGGAAACATGTAAAAGTCATGTTAATGGTCTGCAAACAAAATAGGTTGAAACTATCTGAACATATTACTAAATAAGTGTCCTTTTTCTGCCTTTAGATGCTACTTTTATATCGAACACAGGTTTCTATGCTCATTATTTGTATTATAATGACATTTCAGAAACGTAGAAGTGGAAAAAGAGCTATAGAAAAAGTGGCCAAAAGAAATGCAGTCATGGCTAAATATTTAGGTAGTGAGCAGGGAGAGAGGGGAGAGAGGGGAGATCAGTCTGAAGGAAACAGGGAGTATAAATCTGCTCAGAGGTAGGCAAAGGGGATGAGGTATAGTCTGGAGACTTAATTGTAGAGGTGAGCAAGTCCACATCAAAGAAGAATACATCAGGAGGTGGAATAGCTGAAGTTGGAAGGACAGATAATGGGGGAGTGGAGCTAATGCCACGGTTACATAAGATATATATCAGTTAAATATAGCCATGGCAGGATTAGGGAAGAAAATGCCACTGACTAGTGACTCAGCCACCAACTGTAATTAAGACTTAAAGTAAGAGAGACAGCTGGGATGAGATCTAAGTGAAGCAAGTACCAGACTTTACTTACACTGAGCAAGACAGGAAAGTTCCCAAGGATATCAAAAGGAAAAGGAAGGAAGCAGATTGTGGTGCCAGCAGGCATGTAATATCCCTCAGAGCAGCCAGCTGTGGCAGTAACAAGCAAAGTTGGAATGTTAGCTGAGATACACCAAAAAATAAGTCTGGAGAATGCTTTCTTAGAAAGGCTTCCAGTGTCTGCAGCAAGTCTACAAAGGAAACAGTAGATTAAGGAATATAGAGAGTGGCTGAAACAATGAACGGTGGAGAATGGCCTAGGACTTGCAGGAGGTTGAGGGGACAGCGGGAGTAGAGATTAGCCATAAATTAGAAACAAGTTGCACCTCATCCTTGAAAGGATTGCAGTGCTAAAGAGAATGGCAAGATACATCTGTATAACTGTACCATTAAACTAAGAAAGAAGAGGAGGGTTTGTAAAGGATATGCAATCAAGAATCAGGCACAACAAGATGTAAAACTTAGACAACAGGCATGAAACAGGCAAAGAAGACTCAGAAAAGGGATAAGTGGTGGTGTTATTATTCAGTACAATGAGTCTGGAAAAATGGGAGGAGCTGCTGGCAGTGATTTAAAATGACAATGTGGGAAGAGTTGGCATAACAGAGGCATAAGCCAATGAGAAGAGAGAATGAGATGTTCAAATCTCAGGCTATAAATTGTACCGGAAGTAGAACAAAAAGAGAGAGCTGGAGTAGGCTGGTAATCTATATAAGAATATATCTCAAATACCATAGTGGTGCAGCAGATAGCACTGTCACTTCACAGCAACAGGTTCTGCTGTTCAGTTCTCAGCTAAGGTTCCTTCTGTGCAGAGTCTGCTTGCCCTCACTGCATTCATGTGGGTTTTCTCTGTGCACTCCAGTTTTGTTCCACATTCCAAAGACATGCAGTAGATAGACTGGACAGTCTAAATGTGTGTGTGTGTGTGTGTGTGTGTGTGTGTGTGTGTGTGTGTGTGTGTGTGTGTGTGTGTGTGTGTGTGTGTGTGTGTGTGTGTGTGTGTGTGTGTGTGTGTGTGTGTGTGTGTGTGTGTGTGTGTGTGTGTGTGTGTGTGTGTGTGTGTGTGTGTGTGTGTGTGTGTGTGTGTGTGTGTACTGTATGGAAGAACAACCATGTCAGGATTAGCCACCCATCAGTGTGAATATTGGCTAGATGTTGCTGAATGTGGGCAGGGATAAGAAGAATAGTACCCAGAAAGGGAATGCAGCAAGAGTCCAGAGCATTGCCCAGATGAAGAAGCAGGGGACAGCAAGAGCTGAAACCAAAAATAAGTTCCCTGCAGCTTATGTAGAAGGAACTGGTTGAAGACTGATGAACAAACACAAACTATCAGCCCCTGATATATCTAGCTAGGAAAATTTGTAACTGTATGAAACGGTAAAAATAACAGAGTGAACGGAGGAATGTCATAGTAATGGGGTGGACTTGAACCTACCATATCCATACTGGAAGATCCTAACCATAAAAGGTTATAGGGAGACAAGGGTAAGTAAGGCTTTGAACCAGAAGGATTTCAGTCACATGATAAGTGAATGCACCTGTAAAATTAGAATCCTATATGCACTAATAACCAGGACAAAAGGAGTTTGGAGTGTTGATGTGAAGGCACCCCTAGTGAACAGTTAGCAAGTCACTGTGTGGTTTGGGGAAAAAGCATGATAAGGCACTATGAAGGGAGCTGGGCAGTTATGGAAATACGTAAAGCAGGAGTTAGGGGACTATGAGTTAGAGATGGAGTGCTTAGGTGGGCAGTAGAAGGACTGAAGCGAGGTAAAAAGGCAAGCTGAGTAGAAGGTACAGGAGGCCATAGACTGCACTCACGTTGCAATAAAGGACTACATAGTGTGCAAGAACAAAGATATATTAACCATAAGGGGTGCCACTCTATCATCCTCCTGGTGATCGGAAATGTATAGGGTAGAATATGCAGTTTGTCTATAGGCCAATTAGGCAGTGCCTACAACTGCCCAGGTGGTGAGACAAGAGATTATGGCATAAGAGAGAGAGAGAGAGAGAGGCAGCCTACAGAAAGTGGAAGGCAGGAATGGGGGCGGGAAATAATCAGAATAAGAAGTTTAAAAGAAGGCCTGCAAAACAGCAACAAAAGGAATGAGGTCAACAAAGGAACAAGTCTAATGGGAACAAAGGATCAACTGTAATGGGAATTAGCAGACAGGACATCAGAAATGGGAGCAAAGGGCCAAGTCTAATGGGAATTAGCAGGCAGGACATCAAGAACTGGAATAAAGACCTTGTTAAGTATATCTCAGAGAGATGGAAGGAATACAGATTTTTCCAGGCTAAGTAAAAGTGGGAAGGGTCACATATGACAAGGACAGAGCTGAAGTAATGAATGAATGCTTTACCTCAGTATTCAGCAAGGAAAGGGTGACATGCTGCAAAGCAGGAGGAAGGGAAGGGAAGTTAAAAGACCCTCAAGAACTATAGATCACTCAGCCTGACTTCAGTGGAACACCAATAGCTACAGATCTATGTGCCTAACATCACTGGAATCCCAGCAATTATAGATCACCCAACCAGACTTCAGTGGAACCCCAAGAACAGGAACTATAGATTACTCTTCCTAAAAATAGATCATAGAGAATGCAAACAGAAATTCTTATTGCTTTCCTGGAAGACAACAACTTCCTGAACAGCATCCAATGTGGTTTCCTGACCACGAGAAAATGTACCTGATTCTCTTGGGTCTATATCAGTTCATCAATGGTTCATTTCCACAAACCTTCATTCATCAACCCTAATACAGTGAACGTTCACATCAGTGAAATGTCACTTCAGCAAATGACTTACCCAGTTAAAGGAATGAGATGTCCAGCATTCTGACCGTCACACAAAGCATAGTATTTCAAACCCACCCATGTGGGGGACTGCACCCACCACACCCCCTTAACTATATATAACAACTCCGAGATTGCACTACAGTGGGGAAAAAGGCTAATTTCTTATGATGGCCAACTTGTTCCTTTCCCTGGGTAAGTCAATCATTGAAGTGAACTTCACTGATGTGAACATTTGCTGTATTAGGGTTGATGAACGAAGGTTCTCAGAAATTAACCTCTGACAAAATGATATAGACCCATTCACTTTTATAACTGGGCCACTGGGAAAGTGGACAAAGGAGTGGTAGTTGGTAATATCTGCCTGAACTTCAGTAAAGACTATAACACAGTCCCACACAGATTGCTGTAAGGAGTGGAGTAGGAAATAAAGAACTGTAGAAGAGCTTGTTTGAAGAATAGGTAAAGTGGATGATATCAGGAGCAGGAGATATATGACTAGTGCAGTGCAGTCATGCAGTGGCCTGATATGGTCTATGCCATCTTTCATTTGTTTATCTCAGACATATCTGAAAGAACAGAGGATAGGATAAATCTTCCATTCAATGTCAATTAGATATGGGCTGCAGATTTGGAAAGTGTGGCCATGTGGATATAGAAGTAGCAACTGAGGTTCATTGCAGAAAAATGCAAAGACGTATACTTCAACCACAATAACCTAGATAGAAGCTGAAGGAACCAAACAAATGATAACAGAGAAGGACAATGATCTGAGAGTGATCTGACCCCAAGACTGAATCACCTGGAACAGTTTGAGAGGAGACCAATAAACTAGTCACAGGGATGTATCCTTAGGGGAACAATTACGGAAATAAGGAGGTAACACTACATTCCCTCTATACTGTGTGCACCTTTGAGGCCATAAAAAGAGGTGACATGAGGTTATTAGTGGGAGTCTAAAACAGGCCACCAGAAAGCCAAGAGGTGTAGAGGACAAAAGATATGGACAGAGACCAAACTAAACAGAACATTTTACCCGAAGACCAGAAGAGACAGAATGTGATATGGATTCACAAGGCACTCATAAGTAGATGTAAAGGGATCAACCTGAGCAGGAAGGATAGATGGGGAAGCACACGCCATAGGCAGAAGATTGAACGGACAAGCTAGTCTACAAGTGTGAGAAATTTCTTCTTCACAGAGAGGGAGGAGGATGAATGCAGTTGACTACTAGAGCTAGTGGTGAGGAAAAAAACAGAGAGGCATTCAACAGAGCACTGAAGAGATAAAACATGGATAATGGGAAAGGGGAGCAACAGACATAGCATTTTGAATGCATTAAAAGAGCAAACTAAACAAAAAAAATATATCCTCCTCTGGCTTCTCTATCCCTAGCTGAGGGTAAAGTGGAGAAGGTAGCAACCTGCTGAAGAACTCTTCAAGCTGCAACTTGTTAATAGCTGTTTTCCATTTGGATTAACTGCAGGTACAGTTTCTGTTAGTGCAGAGGCAGTAATTTCAAAGTTTTGAAGCTTTTCAATTTTCTGTGTGGTTTTGTGATAGAGTAAATACTTTTTTAAGTAACGGCTTATTAATAAGGGGGTGTGAGGACAAAGCCCCCTACTTGGGGGTGCAAGGGGGGCTTCCCACTGCAAAAAAATATATATATATATAATAATTTCATTGTCTGGTTGGAGCTTCAGCCAACTTGTTTCAAACATGTTATATAAAAATCAGTGAGATGTACTGGAATCATTTCCTTCTGTTAATTAACAAATTAAATGGAACTTGAGAAAGGTATGGCTTGAAGTTTGCTCAGAAGGATAGTATTCAGATTAGCCAAGTGATATATTTTGATATTTTAACATTATATTAATTAGTTGTCAGTGCAATTTTTTTTAAACATTTTGAATTCTGTTATAGTTTTCTTTTTTTATATCTGAAAAACATTCATGTATTTGTATCAGTGATAAATATAAAAAACGTCTAGGAAAAATGGAACAGTGTGTATCTCTCTACTGCTCTTGCATCACTGAGTGTCTCATGTTTATAAACATCGCTGGGATTTTGTTTAGTTCTTTTAGGAGACAGTTCTTGAAGCATTTTGTAAAGAGACATTATCATGCCTCTACAGTTATTATTAGTAGTAGTAATGGTGGTAGTATGTTGATGTTGTAGCTATTTGCTAAAAGAAATCTACTACTCAAAGTGTTTCCTTTATGGCTTTTTTTTTCATTGTAACCTTCTTGAATTGTACACTGTACAATGCACAAATATATTTAGGAGGAAACAAACTGCTGTTTTAAAATATATAGAAACAGCAATGGCCAAGATTCAGAGATGCATTGCAAACTACACAAAACCACAAATCCTCCTTGCAGTCAGCAAATCGTTTGAGACTCAGAAAGACATGCCAAAGAAGGATTTGTACTCTTCTTGTAGTGTGCTTCATGCAAACAAGACCTGTAATATATTAACTGATTAGTTATCATGGGACTGTGTCAATTTATCAATGACTGATTCAGTGATAGCTGATAGAACAGGATCAATTCACTGAAACAACTTGCAGTGACAATTGAGCTTTCTCTTTTCTCCACTGTTGTGCAACCACATTTTGTGTGTGTGTGTGTGTGTGTGTGTGTGTGTGTGTGTGTGTGTGTGTGTGTGTGTGTGTGTGTGTGTGTGTGTGTGTGTACAGTGTGTGTGTCTGGGAATGTCCTGCCCCACACAAAAAAAAACTTTCCTCAATTGTTCACTGAAAGTAGTTTCAATGAGTAGGTTTCAAACTGTCAGCATTCACTGATACAGTTGTCAATAGAATAATATAATTCCATGACCATGCATCAGAAACACCACCATTAAGTACAGTTATCCTGATATCCAGTGGTTATATCCAAACAGGTGCATGCCATTAATTTCATGCATGCATTATGTTTTCTATGGAGCAAATTTTAAAATTTGATGTGTAGATATCAGCATGTTTTCAGTGTTATGCACTATATCAGTTAATTTATATACAGATTTTTACACGTGAAGAGGAGAATCTACACCAATGTATTGTAGGGTGCTATGTGACATACAAAAATTACTCAGTTGAGATGCAAGGAGCTATGCAAATTGTGTGTGTCTTAGCATCCCAGTAATAATAAAATGTGCAATTTCTCTTTTATTCCTGTCTTTGAATCTAGGCCAGTGTTCTTCTTTGCATCAAACAAGATACATGGGGAAGCAGGCAAGACTGAAATGCATACTGACATTAAGCTATACAAACAATTATCTCCAAGAATTTTTATTTCATGGGTTTGAATGATGCATGTTGTTTATCATTATCTTTCTGTCACACTTCCCCCTCCTTCCCACATTTTTGTCTTGTGATCTATTACAAGTGCAGTCAACATTTGTCATTGACAAATATTTTGTTGACGTTCTTTTGATTCATATTTAATTGCTATAGTTCAGTCATTAGTTTTCTACCTTTTGTATTTGATATGTTGTCCTTTTTCAGAATTCAAAATAATTTAGCTTTTATTTAATCAATTTCCTATATAGTTAAGTTTCCAGCAAATGATCAGTACATGCTAAGTATACATGTACCCACATTTATACCCATATAATATGAAGAGTACTTCTTTTACAGGTGATTCACTTCTGAAACACAATGGAATGAAGTTTACTACAAAAGACCGTGACAATGACCACTCAGAAAACAACTGCGCCACTTTCTATCATGGGGCATGGTGGTACCGCAACTGCCACAATTCCAACTTAAATGGGCATTACCTCAAGGGTCATCATACCTCCTATGCAGATGGAGTGGAGTGGTCCTCATGGACAGGTTGGCAGTACTCGCTGAAGTTTACTGAAATGAAGATCAGGCCAACAAGACATGATGACTAACCCAAGAGCCACCAGGTGGATTCAGCCATGGATAAACATTTATGGCAGTGGGGTCCATATATGCTTGACATATATTGACTTTTGACCAGGCTAATTCTGTGAATCATATTCATTAAGACTCTGGTAGAGTGGTTGATGTTAGGGATTGTAGTAATATATTTTTGATAGCCAGTTACAAACCAATACTTTGCCCATGCACTTCTTTACTCCCTTTTGTAAAACTGCTAGACCTGCTTTTGAGCAAGATGTTCTTATCCTTCTTCGCATTCTTCTTACAATGTTCATTTTTTTTTCTTCTTTATTTGGTCAAATCTTAAGCACAGAGGAGCAATAGTTCTTTAGATTTTACGTGTACTGTTTTATTGAGTTAGCTGTGGTGAGGCTATTCTCAGAAATAGGGTGTGTTTTTGGCTTCAGTTTAATACTATTATCACTAATTAATGAAATAAAATATGTATTGAGTATATTACTTAGAAAATGGATGATGAAATAAAACAGGTAATGTGCAGATTACACAGAAGATGAAAACGTGACATACTGGCAGGGAGTCCTTAAATTGTTAAGCATATTTCTTATAAGTACACATCATAAAACAAATACTTAGAAATTTTCTAAAGAAAACTGAAATATACCGCAGGTGTATAGCTCTGTATATGACTAATATTTAAGAATAAAAACAGAATATAATCAAGAGGTGATGTGTTTAAAATAACAATAGTAAAACATAGTTAAATATGTAAAATGATCGATTATAACATGTCTTTATACTAAAAATGTGTATCTTCTTAGCTGCTGTTTACATCTTGATCACAGATTTCCCCATCATTTGTTTACAACCTATACTCCAAAACGGTATCTGAAACATGAATTCACAGTGGAGTTAACAAATCCTTTTAAAGCCTAGATCTGAAGAAATATCTGCACCCTGTCCTGTACATGGCATTGGAAGCATATTTGTAAAATTACCTTGAAAATAATGTTATCATCTTCAAGCATAACAATACTCTGAGTAAAATTCAGTGCAAACCAGAATATTTATTTATTTAGGTTTACTACTGAAAACTTGAAATGGCATACATTGAACAGTTACATGGTCGACCCAAAATCTTGAATCTAGAATGGCGAAAATGCGGCCAGGTCGAACCTGAATATATCAACACCTGTAGTTCACTGTATTCGACATAGCAGGAGGTGACGTCAGTCACCCATGCTATGCAGTTTACCATACCGTGATATTCCAGACTCAACGGTATGTGTATTTTATTATTTTGCAGGGGACCAAGCTCCCCTGCATCCCCTGCAAATTATATATACCAGCTCTGAGATTGCACTACAGTGAGGAAATGGGTTAATTCCCTGTTCCTCACTGCACCACGATCTCCATTCACAATGCCGAACTCAGATAATCGAAATACACTACCCATTTGCCGTAGTGTAGTCGATGTTTTTTGAGTGGGCATTCTGCCCATTGGAAAACTGCCTTTCAGTCACATGCCAGTCGACAGCAGTCACTACGCAGATTCAATAGTAAACCATTTATTTATTTATTTAACATGTGTTGACTGGGAAAGTCCAACTCGGACAGAGCCTATTTTCAGCTGAGGCCCAGGGAAAAATACTCCAGAAGCATGTCTTTGGAATGTGGAAGGAAACTGGAGTACCCAGAGGAAACTCACATGAACACAGGGCGGACATGCACAGAAGGCACCCCGGCTGAGAATCGAACCAGAGAACCTCTTGCTGTGAGATTACAACATTAGCCACTGCACTAGTGTGCTGCCCATTAAATTAATCAGCTTTGAAAATAAATCCCCAAACAACAGAGGATGCATAAAATCTTTCACTTTTTTTCATTTGCACCTCGATATTTATATGCATTTAAAGGTGTGAATGACCATTCTTTTGTTTTCTGTATTTATTCATATGAGTTGCTTTACAATTTGTATTGAAGTTAATTCACTTTTAAAGACACATTCACTCAAATCTTAGTATGCGCATGGAATTAAATGTTGATATCATTAAAAGTCTTGATTCTGCATAATTAATGAAATATAAATATATTTATAAAAATTAATTACCAAATAATGATAAAAATATGAACTGTGTCTTTACTGTGTACAATATTAATGATCTCAAATGCTAGATGTGTCTTTAACATTAATTTTAATGAATACAAAGTGAATTTGGATGCAAAAATAAAAGATTTTTACGCAGCATCTATTGTTTTGGAGTTTCTTTCCAAAACAGATGCACTGTTTGCACTTTTTTATTTATTTTAAATGCCAGTTAATTAATCGCAGTTAATGAGATTTTCCCATTACTTGGTCAAGATCTTAAAAAAGTAATATATGGTGTAAAGGGAATTTTAGTGTTGTAACTCAGGTAAATACGTAGAAGAGTAATACAGAGTGATAAGTTGGTGCGTATAGAATGCAAATCAAAAAATATTATTTTCAATTTGAAAGAAAAAAAAATGTGAGGAAGAAGAAACCAGAAGGTCATTTCATTTACTCTATATACCTACCAACATTGGAACACTGGATACTTGATGGGTGTGACCATCAAAGCTGATCACTGGATTGATAGGCCACTTAACTTGAGTGTTTAATGCACACACTGGGGATTATGGACACCGGTGTCAATACTTGATGAGGCAGTCAGTTGAGGGGAAGGAGGATGTTGCTTTTGCAGGGAAGCAGGACAGAATGCCACAAAACTGTTATGTCAATGCAAAAATGAGTACACGCAAAATACTTCAGGAAACATCTTTGGTAGAGAAAGTGAAGAGAAGAGCAAAAATAAACAGTCCAACAATACTGTATGATCCGTATTGCCACTGTATTAAAAATATAGTTCAAATGTAAGTTAACGTATTCATTTTTAAACAAATTAAGGGTTTTGAGAAAAGTTCTAGATTATTAATTGTATATTAAAAGAAGTATTGTTTCAAATTACTGCTGACTGTATTAAGAACAAATGCTTACTGCAACCTTTCTTCTGTTATTTCTGCCTCACTTCATGATTTTTTAAGAACATTTTTGGAAACTCATAAAAAGCACACTTTGTAATAACAATGCTTGGCTTTAAATTTCAAGTATTTCTGTGAAATGCTTTAGCTCAGATGTGCTGTAATAATAAGGTAATAGACAATTTGTATCTCTTGTCCTCTTTCTTGATTTTCTTGCAGCTGTTGTTTACTCATTTTTAATGAATCAGCTCCCCCTACTGGCAGCACTTTTCCTTACAACACACAAGTAAAGAACCATAGTTTTTGTATTGTGAACTTTACCCACCATCATTGTACTGAAAAGAAAGTGAGCAAAAATAAATTGTACTGATTTCAGAACTGTGTCCAGTCCATCTGGTCTGAATTATCCAGCTCGTATAAAACTAAAATTGATTTATTTACTAGTATGTTTTTTCTTGTTAACCAGGAAAGTATGTGAAACCCCAAGGAATTGTTGGAGTAGAGCTTAGTTGAGCATAACAAATGCATATATTTAAATATACCCTGTTGTAGATAAACAGTTAAATAAGTGCAGTTTAAAGGAACATGTGAATCAGAGAACTGAGATCAAATGTCATATCTGACAGCAACGGCTTAATGACAAAAAAATTAATGAAAGTTTATTCAGTCTATTTATGTTAAACTTTTGTCTCAGGCACTCAACTGCCTAAAAGCTATAGCATTTCTACTTAGCCTGTTGCTTAACATTATTGCATTCCACAGTGACAGTAATATGTCAAAGCTTCTTTCCTCAGGTTCTGGTTAATAAACTCATCATCATCATCATCATCATCACTACATCAGAAGTACAGATAATACGAGAGTGGGTAAGGTGAAACACTGTGAACATATTATTCTGTGTTCCCTTGGGTATAAGGTTGATAACAGCTTTTGATCTTTGCTGCTGGGTAGAAGGTCAACCCAACCTACTACACAATGAGTAGTAATATATCTGACAGCTGCTAACCAGTATGAGCCTACATGTATAATTAGAATCTCCATCTCACTTGTAGGAAACAGTTCCAGAGGCAGAAATTACACAGGGAAGGGATGCTATATTGTATTTTTGAAATAAGTAAAGTAAATACAGTAGTTATTTAAGTGCTGACTAGGAAGTTTGTATGTGACTCATACAGTGTCATAGGTAGATAAAGTGCATTGTTAATATATGTAAAACATTGTAAGATTTATTCAGATTCATATCTCTGTCAGCTATGATTAATTTAACTTTCGCTTGGGGACAGAGAAGACAAACAATATGTACTTTCTCCTAGATGCATGGATCTTATTCGAATTCTACCAATATTTAGAGGACATTCAGAAGCAAATAGTTCAGTGTATTATATGAAATAGCATGGTAAAAGGTGATGTGCAGGGAGGAGTGATTCTGAGACACACAGTGACACCTCGCTTGCAGGAAAATAATCTGGTATGCATCATGGCATACAAATTAGGCTGTACTAATGGGAGCCATTGCATAAGCAAATTTAATGATTCAATGCACAGAGCCTATACAGGTCAAATAAGCATTTGCTATTAATTTAGTCCCTTTTGAGTATAACAGTTTTAAATGATTAAATTAAACTCCACAGCATGATACCAAAATGTATAAAATTAACAAGATAAGCCATGATGATCAGGTATTCTGAACACCATCATTTTTCAGAGAACAGCTGCAGTGTTTGTGTGAAGATGGCAGGAGTAACATCTGCAGTAACTGGAAAGCATGTGTTATTTGCCAACTTAGATGTCAGTCTCCATTAAGTTGCATTTTTTCTCCCTCTGTATTAAAGTTTCATCAGCAGCCAACATATCATCACCTCCACAACTGAGACATTGTCAATCACTACTGTTTGCACAGAGACATCATGCAGGAGTCCGTAGATGCACTGTCCTCACTTAGCATCAAGGGAGATGTGTGGAATGCCTGTCCCAGTGGACATGGCTTGTGTACCATTAATCATCCTTGCTACAGGGAATTTTCAGTATCTGATAGGGAGCACATTATGAGTTTGATAGGCAACTTTATGAATCCTGCACTAGTTCCTTGACATGCTGCAGCAACATACAAATGAGAATATTTGGTTTCCATAGACAGCAGAGGAAAGAACCACCACTATGCAAACATTCTACAAGATAGCCCATTTCCCCAAGGGCCTGGGAGCCACTGATTGCATCCACCTTGCTATCAAACACTACCTGTTCCACTTGGTGTCCGATATATCATTCAGAAGGGCTTCCTTCCACTCCATTAGCTGCCAGCTTGTGTGCAATGCACAGGTTATTATGTACAATGTGTTTTTCTGCCATCCAGGTAGCTCTTATGATTCTCATATCTGGCACACATATGATTTATACCAATGTTTCATGTGGGGCTGACTTTTCAAAAGGTCTTCAAGTTGGTAGGTGTGTACATTGCAACCCTAGTAGTTTGTTCCCATAAGTGTAAGCTGCAATCCATTTATAATGTTGTCTGCTATTAAGTATTGCAGGTGATGCTGGATATGCCTTCAACAATGGCTTATGACTACCATCTGCAGCACCCCAACTGTGATGGAGGTAGCATATAAGACTGCTGCGGCTGGTTGGGCATCTTGGGGGTACCCAACTGAGTGAAGAATGTTGGAGTGGTGTTTGTTAGCATCTTATTGTCTTCAGACCAGGTTGTTGTTATTATGTTAAAATACTATGACTAGAATTCCACCTCATTGTTCTCTTTCAAGTCTTCTCTTAAGCTCAATCAGTGTTAAAGCAGATCCAAAGGCTGGACAGCTGTGCAGGTACTCCACCAAAACCTTTCTTTCTAGGATTAAACTGTAGACATTATTCACAATATTATGTTCGATATCAACAATGAATCAATTTACAGAGGAGTCATCTGTATGAGGAATGCAAGAGATATAGATCTGTTTATTATCTGTACAATGGTGAAAAATGACTGACCATAACTACCAATGATCTGCCCTGCTAGCAACACATACACTGGAAAAAGTACAATGGATGAAGTTGACTGGTGGGGGTACCCTATTCTGTAAAATACCTATGAATGGAAGAGAGGATACCAGAATATTCCTTATGATGTCTTACCTGCATAAGCTAGTAAACCAAATTAGGCTGCTCTCTCAAAACCACTAGTGCACCTATCCATGTTTGCTAATGACTGCAGGCTGGATGCTATTATTTGACTCCCTACCGATAACCATATTACTTCATTATGGGCTGGACTATACCCACACCTGGTGTTCAGGAAAAAAAAGTGTAGTGTGATAATCTAGCTCCATGGCATAGATATATGGAGCCCAGGCTACAACCAAACGTGGGGTAGGGGGTAGAGAAAGGGTGTGTCCTGCTCAACTCTTCTACTGAGAATTGGTTTTGTTTACTTGAGGATACAAAGGGTAACTATAATTTCCCTGGTGAAGCCTGGGGAAATCACCACTTATGATTCAGGGGAGGGGCAAGGCTGCTTGGCGAGTATGTCCCTTGCAGAAGAGAGGGGACATCCTCTACAGTCAGCCCTTTTGCACACTCCTCCTTGGTGCTTCACAGAGTACTTGCAGGAATAGAGCCAAAAAACATCAAAGTATCAACTCACTCTAGTGACTGTCTAAATGATAGCCCTTACTGTCTGTCAATCATCAAGAGGGCTGATTGGCCAGAAAAGGTCCAATGATTGACAGACTGGGGAGGGGGGGGCAAAAAAATGTAATGTGATACTGCACTGTAAACAAGTTAGACTAACTTTCTATCATATTAATGGTACTCCTCTACAAACTGACACTGTCATAATAGACCTCAGCACACGTGTATATATCACTCTAATTTGACCACCATGTTTATACCATAGTTAGGAAATACCTCTGTCTTCCAAAATTGATATCCAAAAGAATTTTCTTCAGATCTAAGGATGTCATTATCCCACTGCAATCCTCCATTATTAGCTTACTATTGAATATAATACCCAATTTTGCATGTAACAAACAAAACACATTTCCCAGTTTGAAAGACCACAGAGATTTCTACATAAGAAAAATAAAGGCATTAAAACTCTCAGCTGCCCTTACTGCTATCCTCCAATTTCCTTTGAGGTGACTTGTCTAACCTACTGTGCCATGGAGCAGCTAGCTCTATTCAAACTCCTATATTTTAGCAGTATTAGCAGCATACCTAACACTTGTCAGAAAGTATTTTCATTTTCACTAGCAAATTAACAAAAGTTGCTAGAGAGATAGTTTCATAACCAAATATATCCCCATCTATAGAATAAATTTCCCCTACAAACCACATAGAGCAGTACTGTGACTAACTTCAAAGCAAACTTAGATGAATGGCTATGTAGGCACATATTTAACGCAAGGAATGGCTGCTTGTCCCTCATCGAGCAATGTGAAGAGCATTATTGCAGTGTTATTCTTAAGAGTGTTTTAGGTCAAAGTATCTTTTTTAGGGATGTTTATGGGCTAGGTTTCTTGTGATCCCAGTGACTGCTTACCTGGTAAGTTCATATGTACTAAATTCCTAAGGCCGTAATCCAACTCAGTGAGTGTATCTGGTGATATCACATACTGTATTGTAATCCAAGGGAATCAGACTACTGAATGACCTCCTTGCTCTGGCAATATAGTTATAATTCATCATCTCTAGGACTGTCTCTATTCAGTACCTACTTAGGAATTCAGATTGGAAAGCCTCAAAGAAGCTATGGCTAGAAACAACATCTCCAGCTGTGAGGCCAGCAGTTTCTTAGTAATATTCCCCAGAAAGAGGAGGTTCTAGAGAGCAATCACTCATTTGTGGGATCAGAGTTTTTTTCTCTTTCTTGAATTTAGAAACAAACTCTTTGGTAAAGAAATCCTCACATTGTCCACCATAGCCCAGTAAAAACATTATTTAGCTTATGAAGAAGTCTGTGAAGGCCCAGTTCACAAACAAAAAATGATGGACTCACAGACTGGATAGTGGCAAAGACCTCAAAGTCTTCATTAACGTATTTACTTTATTCATGTTGACATTTATTAACTGGGGAAGTACAGTGATACAGGGACCCTTTTCAAGGAATGACCTGGCCAAAAGGTAAAATGATTAAGAGAATACAGAATATGTGAGGTAATTAGTTTGATAAAGCAACAACAGGAATTTTATATCAGTGGTAAGCTAAGTACAGTCCAGCAACATTTACAGCATACATCAGTCTTCACAAAATATAATTAGAAAGTATTTATTAAGAAGTAATAATGCATAAGGGCATATGTATGGTCGTGTTTGTAGGTTTAGTTGTGGGAAAAAGAGAAAGAAAGGATGGTAGCATAATGAATTTGAGTATGAGTAACAGGATATGAAAAGGTTATAAGAAATTGTGTAAGAGTCTATTTTTACTATACAGAAATTGTTAGTAAAAAAGATTGTGTAAGAGTATTTATACTATGCACATTTGTAGTGACACATTATATTAGGAGTGGTCAGCATGCTTCAAAGTGATGAGGGAATAAATACTTTAATTATTATCCTTTATTATCAATTCAATGACATTTATTTATTTATTTTATTTATTTGCAGTTGGTTTACCAGGATAGTCCATTGGGCCAAGATGAACCCGTTTTCAATGGAGTCCTGGGGAGAAAAGCTCCAGACATTTTAGGTTACAATAGGTTCTTTGACATGTTTAGACATTGTAAAAAAACTTTGAGTAGACAATACAGATAATAAACAAACAATTACAATTAATTCAACAAGAGTTAAAACTTATATGAGAAGCATATTAAACAGGATTTTACAATTAAAAATAAGAAGTCATTACATATTAAGAGTCCTACACTTATGAGGTATAGTGTAGTATATTCTTGCAGATACTATAGTAATAATAATATAAGAGTTAGGAGAAATGTTAGAGTGAAATCAAGTGTATAAGCAGGAGAAAGGAAAGGAAAGGAAAAGGAAATACCCAGTATTAGTTACGAGGGGTGGGAGCAAGAGCATTCCCACTGAGATAGAAGATGTGAGTGAAGAGATTTTTTGAAAATAAAATGGTTAGAGGTGATACGGATAGATGGAGGTAGAGAGTTCTAGAGTCGAGCTAGGCCATGTGATAGAAGATTTTTGCCTAGGGGACGGGTTGGTTTATACACTTCTAATAGATTTTGGTTGTTAGACCTTAATATTCTGTCAGGTATGTGCATTTTAAATACAGAAGACAGGGAGGGACAGAGGGAGGGGTTGAGAATAAGCTTATGTGCGAGGGATAGTTGAGTATAGGTGAGATGACTGGGTAGTTCTAGCCATTTTAATTGTTGGAGAGAGGAACAGTGGTGGGTTGAGGACTTTTGGCTGGTAGCGAATTTTGCAATTTTGTTGTAGCAGGAGGAAAGTTGTGTTTTCAGGGAGGTTTGTAGATTAGTTAGAAGTGGAGCTCCATAGAGAAGGGATGGAATTAGAAAGGAAGTAGAGAGAGTGATTTTACTGGCAGTTGTAAGATAATGATTTTGTCGATAGAGCATCCATAGTTTTTGATGGGTTTTTTTGATATTTATTTGTAGATGGGAGTTGAATTTTAGTCGGTTATCAATTTGGACTCCTAGCAATTTTGTCTCTGTCACCAGTTCTAGCTGAGTGTTATTTTGACTGTTGATAGAAAATGTCTTTGTATTAAAAGAGTTGACTTTAGTGGGGGTGAATATCATTAATTTGGTTTTAGAGGCGTTGAGTGCTAGGTGATTTATTTTCATCCATTGTTCAGTGGTAGAAAAAGCATCCTGAGTTAGCGTTAGGAGTGTTGGGATAGATGTGGCAGTGCAGATAATGGTAGAATCATCTGCATATTGGATGATGTCGGAAAGAGGGATCGCCTTGTGGAAATCATTTATGAATATGTTGAAGAGGAGTGGACCTAATATGGAGCCTTGGGGGACTCCAGTTGGGGTGTTAAGGAATGAGGAGGTTGCCTTTTTCCATTTTACTGCTTGAAATCTGTTGGATAAGTAGCTGGAGAACCAGTTCATTGATGGGGGAGATAGGTTAAGTTTTGAGAGTTTGGTTAGAAGCAGGTTATGTGATATAGTATCAAAGGCTTTAGAGAGGTCGAGTAGAAGGGTAGAGACAATAAGGCTGGAGTCCCGGGCTTTCTTTACAGTTTCGAGGAAGGAGAGGAGAGCTGTCATAGTGCTGTGATTAGGTCTGAATCCGTGTTGTGTGGGAGATAGTAGGTGATTATCTATGAGATATGGTAGGAGTTGAAGTTGGATACACTTTTCAAGGAGTTTAGAGATAGGGGACAGGATAGCAATGGGGTGGAAGTTAGTAACACTGTTATTATTGCCACCTTTATGTAAAGGTATGATAAAGGCTTTTTCCAGATTTGGGGAACTATGCTTTCTTGGATTGAGCGATTGATTAGTATGCTAATGGGGTAAGCAATTGCTTCAGCAGCTATGCTAAGAAAGTAGGAAGGGATATCATCAGGGGCATTGGTACATGGTTTTAGTTTCTGGAGGAGTTTTTGTATGGTAGAAGTGGGTATAGGTTTTAATGAGAATGGAGGAGAGTGTGGAGAGGGGGTGTTGTGGGGTAAAGATGATGAGGAGGAAGAGGTAGTAGGAGAGGGGGTGGTTGGTAAAGGGTGTGAGGAAGATGAGGAGGAAATGAGAGTAGGAGAGGAGGTGGATAGCAAAGATTTAGTAGATATGGGTGGGGGAGAGGTAGTAGTGCTGGGTGGAGTGTTGGTGGGGGAAAGGAGGAGAGCTTGAGAGTGTGTTGTTAGAGAAGGAAGAAGTTAATTTGGAGATAGATTCAATGAAAAAAGAGTTGAATTGGGTAGCTAAGTCGATATCTGGGGCATTAGGGTCTGGGGTGGGGGAAACAGGCTTACTGGGATTAAGTAAGGTGGAGATGCCTTTCCAGAATTTCTGAGGATTTGTTTTGTTATTGCTCTGGAGAATGAAGAAGTAATTTTGTCGATCAGAGATGATCAGCTTTTTTACCCTGTTTCTAAGTGTTTTATATTCGTTGTGAATGAGGGGGGTCTTATTTTTCTGGTACTTTGTCCAGGCTTTATCTCTTTGCTTCATTGTTGCTAGTGTATTTTTGGTAAGCCAAGGGGTGGTTTTGGTTTTTATTCTCTTCGTTCTTAGAGGAGCATGGAGGTCTAGTAGTTCTAAGAATGTGGTGTTGAAGTGGGCAACAGCATTATCTAAGGGTAGTATTTTTAGACAATTCCAGTTTATTGCTTTTAGGGAGTTATTAAAGGTAGATGGGTTAAAGTTTTTATGATTACGGATTGTAATATAGTTGTGGGTGCGGTGTGGGAGTAGGGGGAGCCGGTGAGTGAAAGTGGGTATGTGGTCACTAAGTGGATCTGGAAGAGTTCCACTGCTGGCGAAATAGTGGGGATGTGAGACTAAGATCCAGTCCAGGATACTGCCACTGGAGAGGTTTTTCGTTTGGTGTGTTATAGAGGTGATTAATTGTGTAAAATTATGTAGGTTAATGTTAAGTGGATTAGTGGGAGACTGAATGGCGGCACAGTTAATATTCATGTCCCCTAAGATTATTGTTTCATAGCTAATGTTGTTGGTAAGCCAGGAGAGTATGTCTTCGAGTGTGGAAATATTATCTCCTGGGGGATGTAGAGTGTGGCTATACATATGTATTTGTGTTTGTTAACTTGAAGTAGGGTTAAGAGTAGTTCAGCGTTATTAAATTGAGGAGTAGGTTTGTTATAGGGAGTGACTGACAGGGAAGTTGAGTAGAGGAGAGCTACCCCCCCCCCTTTTTTGTGAGACCTATCTCTTCTGATAATAGAATAGTTTGGTGGGAGTATTTCTGAGTCTTTTATATGGGGTTTTAACCATGTTTTTGATATGGATAGGATGTCAGGTTTATGGTGTGTTAGCCAGGCATGGAGGTTTGGGATTTTGTTAACTATACTTTGAGAGTTTAGGGCAGTGAGTAGTATGGATTTGTCTTTAATTGTTGAGGTGGAGGGGCCAGGGTTAGGATGGATATCGCCTGATAAAAGGTTGGTAATGGAATATATATTTGAGTTGGTGAAGTATATGCACATTCTTGAGAATAGATTTAGTTCTATGGTGTTTTTATAGGATTTAGAGATGGTTAAATGGGTAGACTGTTTCTGGGTGGGTATTAGTTTAAATGGGAAAAGTAGAAGGTTTATTATAGGGCAAAGATGGGGCGAGATTAGGATGTATGAGTGTGTTAGTGAAGAGGTAAGATGGTTAGTTACATGGAAGGATTGGGAGTGGTAGGAATAACTGGGCTGTGTGAGGAGGTAGAGATAGGTTAAGGTAAGTAGTAGAGTTAGTAAGAAGGAGGAGAAGAAGAATGTGGGTTTTGAAGGCATGATGAAGTGGAACTAAGTGTAGTTATTAAGTAGTTGATTAAATTGTATGTGGAGTTGAGAGAGAAATTGTATGTGAGAGTTATTAGTGTCTAAATGGAGGTTATAGTGAGAGAGTTATGAAGGATAGGTGGTGAAGTGTTATGGGAGTAGGAGTGTGATAGTAAAGGAATATAAGTGGTTTGGTGATAAGTCTATGGAATGTAAATGAAATTAGTGTTGGAGGGAAGAGGAGATGGTGTTTCCAGAGTATTGAAGAATGATTGGTCTAAAATGGGTGGGAGCAGGAATGGGTGTTTGTAGAGTATTGGAGAATGATAGGTTAGTAATATGGGGGTGTGGTTATGGGGAGATAAAGGTAGAGGTGCTGGGGGCGGGTGGAATTTGGGAGCAGGGTAGGGGAGCGGAGTGAGCCCGCAGGGCGAACGGAGCGGGTAGAACCAAAGGGATCAGGAGAGGATCAAAAACCTATCAGTGGTGTGTTGAAAAGCAGAAAGGTAAGTAGAGGGGACCTGGAGTTAGTGGGTAGAATGGACTAAAATGCAATAAGAGAGAAAGAGGGAAGAAAGAAAAGAGAGAGTTTAAGGAGTTTTAAGTGGGTAGAATGGACTAGAATGTAATAAGAGAGAAAGAGGGAAGAAAGAAAAGTGAGTGTTTAAAGAGAATGTTAGAGTAAGAGAATTTATCATTTATATTTATCTCTGAACTGTTTTTTTTTTTTTGATGGATCTGCAAAAGTTGTCCATGATCATGAATTTGTGTAGAGCCATAATTAGGATGGCCCGGGTGCGAGATGTTAGTGGTTCCAGCTGGCAAGCCCCAATGTTCAGGAGTGCAGTACTTGTATTGTGTTATGAAGGTGCAAGCATATTTCAGCTTTATATTGCATTTCTGGTTATGCCTGAAGTACTCAGTGTTTAGTGATTAAACTGTAGCAAGCTAATTTTTACTTTTAACCTAGCTATAGTTTTGAATGTATGTGTCAATGGGAGAATGGAGAACTGCTTGTAATTTGACTAGTGGGCATTTGTGTGCAAGGGTGTTCAAAAGAAAATAGGCCCTACCCACTACTGTGAGCCAGTTTCATTTGTTACTGGTGATGAGGCAGATAGGTTCACAGTGGGAGCTAAGGTGAAATGATCTGAGAAATTGATTCAGTTTTTTGGAGTATGCAGAGGTTTTGAGATGACTGAAGTGCAATGAATGGAAGGGAATAGGTTCATAGGTAAGTACAAGGCAATCAGTCTGCAGACCATTACAAGCCTAACCAATAACAAACACATTCAAAAGTTCCCTCCTGTGTCAAGGAGGACAACACAATATAGACAGGAAGAATTTGAGGCTGACCATCCAATTATGTAGGTTTATAATGAAGGTGCAAAAATGAGACTCTGCTAGATAAGTACTGTTCATTTGTTCAAGTGAAGGATAAGCTGAAATACTAAACTGTCATGCCAACACATCTTAATTATATATGAATATGCAAGTTATGATAAACGGACTTTATAGCAATGGATTTTCTTGCTTCTTTAGTGAGACGGTAAGAGATTTTATGGGCTACATTTAGCTAAGTACAAACTATACTAGAATGTTGCTTTGTATGGGGTAGAAAAGATAATGACTGGTCAAGAATTATTTCCAGATACCTTTGCTGTGTCACAGCTGGTAATTTGTTCTGATTTGGGATAATATTGTAAGACAAAGTGAGATGAAGAGTCTTTTGTTCATTCCCAAAAGCTTGACAGTTGATTGGTTGGTGTTCAACGAAAGTTTGTTGTAGTGCAGCCAGTTGCAGAGGAGTTTAAAATTATTTTGTAGTGAGGAGTTTATTTACTTTTGACAGTTGGAAGATTTGTAGATAACTCAATTATTGGCATAAGGAATACAATTAAGAATGGGGACATCCCTTGGAAGGTCAATAATGAACAAAGAGAATAAGAGGGCTAAACACCTGAATTCATGACAAGGGAGAGGATAGTAAAGGTTTCTACTTAGCAGGCAACTCTTAAACTACATACAACTTTGTCAGCAAAATAATATTTTTTGAGTTTTATAAAGAGTTTTGTGATCAACACATTCAAATTCCCTTTTTGGTTAATAAACATTGCTCAGTCAATTTATCTATTTACATGTAGGAATAAATCTCTGTGGTAAGGGAGATTATGTTGGTGGAGACCTTGCTGTTTGTCAGAAAGAATGTAATGCTGGCTGGTATATTGAATGATCTTGTCATTTGCAAGCTTTTCAAAAGTTTTAGCTAGAGGATTAAGGTTGGTTATGAGGGAGTACTCTTCGTCTGAAGTTAGGTTAGGTACCTTGGTGTGGTTTTTGGTTGCAAGAGGTTGAAAATGTGAGTAAGTAGACTTGCTAAGAATCATCTGCTCATTTTCAAAAAGTGATGGTGGATAGTGAAATGATTTTTTTTTTGAGCCCCTCAGACTTCATTTATACTGACCCAGTCCCCTGTGTTCCATATCCACACCAGGTCTACCAGCATCCTCCTATCTCCTCTAGACTTACTCCAGTGTTACTGGGGCCAGTTGTGGATCTTAAGGGTGTCATGGGGGCTTGGCAGTCAGTGCTTCTGTATGGTGTTTTTTTTTTTTTTTCATTTTATTTGCTCTGCCCACTTTTCCCATTCCTCACCCCTCATGCTCACTGGTGGCATCTGAGGGCAACTCCCCTTTTGGACCACACCTTTCATTAGAGAGCATTACCAGTGAAGGTGCCACCCACCATCCCCAGATGGGTATGACCATCCCTCCCTGCTGCTTTGTCAGTCATTCAAACTGTTATTTGAACCCAGGTTGGTTGGTCATAGTTATGGCTTTTTCCCCCTACCCCTCTCCCCCGAAGCAGCCTAATAGTGTAACATTTTGTTGATTTACTATGTAAGATTATGCCATGCATATATTTCACTTTTCTGTTCTTGCTTGAAATAGAATTGTAGGAAGTTGAGATGAGATAATTGTGATTCTGTGGGCAGGGGGAGAAAGTTGTCAGCAAAGCTAAAGTCAGAGGCTTGTGGGAGATGAGTATTTTATGTTGGAATCCTTGTATTATAATTTTTTTAATTTATATTTATTTTGAATATGACATTATTTGCAAGTTCTTTGACAATATTTCAGAATTTTTGGGGTGACCCTGCTATGATGTTTGTCTATATCTGTAACAGTTAAACTTTGGTTTATTAGTGGCAATCCATGCATTTTTCCTAAGGCATTTGAATTGATTGTCTTTATCACTATTATTTGGTTCTGTTTTCTACCTCTATCTGAATATGATCTCTGGATTTCATTGGCAATTTGTGGTGTCAGCTAAGGGATGTTGTGGGATTTAAGTATTTCTGTTTTTGGAGGGAATAGTTTGCTTTGCGTAGGATTTAGTAGGTTAAGGAGCAGTCTTAGCTCATTGTTGGAAAAGGTGGTAGAAGAGAGTGGTACCAGATCAACTGAACTCAGTTCTTTGGCTAGAGAGTCTTCTGAGGCTTCTTTATCAGTTCTGGAAGTTGTGAATCAAGGTGACTGCATGTGTTCATTTAGAGTCCAGGAAATCTGTCAGTATAATGTCAAGAGGGGTCAGTTCATTGAAGAGAGGATTTTGTCAGGTACCAATTATGATTAATTATGCCAATTTTTTTGATAGAGTCGTTGAAGTAAGTTTAGGTTTTAGGGTCCAGCAAAGTCAAGGTTCAAGTCCCTCCTTATGACATTTATATATATATATATAATTTATGAAGGGTGGTGGTGAAATATAGATTGTAGCAAAGAATATTTTAGTGTACTTCATCCTAATATTTTACCATGTAACCCAAAAGCACAGCTTGTAAAAAGGACAAAGTACTTTATTTATGTGCAAACTAGAACAGATGATGTTGAGGAAGTGAAGGTCTCTGAACTGATACTGGAAAATGTTTCAGCAAGGAAGTGTGCAATGCCCTCACTCTCTTGATATAATACATTTTCATTTTGAGACAGCCTGAGATCATAGCCCACTCAACCAGCTGAAAACTGGGATGGATGTTCTCCTTGCTATTGCAAATATTATTGCTATAATGATAGTTTTAACATTTGAAACTGCAGCCTACTCAGTAACAAACAGTTCTTCTAGGGCAAAAGCACCAATACCAGTGATTACTTTCACTTCTTAAGTCTTCTGCCTTTTGTTCTCATGCATCTCAACAGTTTATTAAACAAAGATTAATTGAATGCAGTGGATAGTGTGTGACTTAGAAAAGGGCAAGGATATCCAGAGAGCTGGTAACTTCCTTGTTACAATACTCAGCCATAGCCTTTGGTAATATCAAGTAGACACTGCAGATCCAGCAACACCACCAAGTTTCCTGAAAGTAGATTCCTCAAGACACAGAACGTTATGATTTCCAGTGAAGCACAGATAGCCTGAGAGTGGGACAAATCAAACTGGATTACATGGTGGCATGAATATATGACTGGTTCTGTTTCCACATTAAGAGTAGTTAGTTCTCTGGATGACATTACCATGTCCAGTAAGTGTTTCTGGGTCAACAGTAAAGAGTATTGATTTTAAACTCCAAGTCCTCAACAATGAAGGAAAAGGAGTTCATAGTCTCAGCAGTAACCAGAAGAGTATTTAAAAGAAGTCTAAAAATTGCCACTACTTGCTGCCTTGCAGTCAACGTGGGGCAAGTACAATAGAGAGTAAACCAAAGAAACATTCTTAAGGGCCATCATGGACTTGTATAATACTTATGATATGTTCATGATACTGATCACTGTTGCAGTAACCTAAGTTATATGGGTTGCATCCTGCATAGGATATAACAACTGGCCACCTTCCATGAACCCAAAGTGTTAGTCATAGGTTCATAGGTAAGTAATAGGCTATTTGCCCTTGCAGGTCATTTGAACCTTATTCTGATTCCCTTCAGAAGTGATAATCAAACCCTATATCTTTTCACTATGAGGCAAACACCTTAACCATAATGCCAATACTCAAGATCGTAAGTATTAACAATCAGTCTGCAGACTATCATTACAGGCAATACCACAGTGATGTGGTACATAAATAAGCAAGGGGGAACCAGACCTTAACCCTATGCAGACTAGTCATGTTAGCATGAGATATATCTTTACAGCAAAATCTCACTCAATAGGCATTCTACATTCCATTAGAGCAAAATTATGTGGCAGACAAGCAGAGCAGGGCAAATGCAGAACCCCCCCCCCCAAAAAGAAATGGAAACTAGATCAGGGGTCTTCCAAGATTTGTTTCATGTGTGGAGAGTTCCTCAAGCAGACCTTTTTCACCTCCCTGACAAACTGACAAAACTGACAACTGACAAAATTATGCTCCAGAACTTTACTCAAGAAGGCCTGGAAGACAGATGCCTTGTCTTATTTTTTGACAGGGTTTTCCATCCTTTCCACTGATATCCAGGGTACTTCTGAAGAATCAGAAGGAATGCCTCAGGATCATTGTAATGACTCTATTTTGGCCAAGGCATCAGTGTTTCTCCCTTCATTTGGAAATAGCCAGTGGAATTACCACCAGCTTCCTCACAGATTGGATATAATCTTACAAGAACAGGGATACTGAATACATCCCACACTCAACTTCAAATGACTGCCTGGATGACAGGGTCTTAATACCTTTTAGGCACCTATTAACTGAGGACAAACAGCAGGTACTAAAAGAGGCAAGAAAGCCTCCTACTAGAAAAATAATATATAAGCAAATGGAAAAGGTATTCTAGTTGATGCCAACAACATAACCAGATATATTTATGTGAGTTACTCTTCTGCGGTCTGTCTTACTTACTCCTCTATCAAGGTTCATTTGTTGGCCATGTCTGCCTATGGATCCTCTTCTTTCAAGGCATTGTCATGACAAAATGTTATTGAATGTATTTAACTGAAGTGCTTGTTTGACTTGCTTGCTGATCTCTGTCTGGATTTGATTTTGATTTGAAGTTTTTCATTTAAGGTTTGGTTACTTCTGTTTTTTTATCTTTTTCTTATATTGCATTTGTTTTGTTTTATGTTTTTTGTTCTGCTGGAATTTGAAGATGTCTTGGCTAGGGTCAGATGGAAAATTTACAAAATAATTCATTTGCAGACAGTGAATAAAATCCAGCTAATTAGTGGGAGTAGCTGAGAAATAGCATTCCTCTTTAACTAGAAATTTTGGAGGCATCTCTGTTAGCTGGAGTGCTTATTTGACTTGCTTGCTATTCTCTGCATGACTATTGCTGCTCTCCACCTGTATTTGATTTTTCACACCCACCCCTCCCAACTGTTGTTATACTCTTAAACTTGGTGGCTTTTGAGTTGCCCACCCCTACTATCAATCTAATTTTGGACACTTCTCCCAGTCCTATCTCATCAGCTCATTCTACTGAATACAGAAAGATCATTTGGGAAGGCCGACCCCGTTACTCTCTTCAACTTGAACTATTTTTTGTTTCCTCCCTTCCACTTAACTAAAAAATGTGTTTTATTCAGCTGCTTTTACTGTATCTGTGCTTCTTCCTACTTTATTTTGCTTTTTGCAGCTTGTTCTTAAAATGTGTTCAGTTACATTTATTCTGCTGCATTTATTACTGGTCATTAGTAGCATGATTAAATTGTAACTGTTATTCTAAGCCTCTTAGCTTTGATTTAAGCAGTTGGGCTTCAAACTAGTTATCTTACATAAGGAAGGTTTGCGGTCAACACTCTTGTGGCAGGAGAAGTAACTTACATCATTCTGTGTTGGGAATTGTTGGTTGAAGGCCTATTGTGTCTGTTATTCTAAAAGTGTCTTAGTTCTGGTTTAAGCCCTTGAGCTTCAGGCCAATTAGTTTACATTAAGAAGGTTTGTGGTCTACACTCCTGTAGGAGCTTGCCCTTCTGAGCTGGGAATTGCTGGTTGGACGACTTATTGTACCTGTAATTCTAGGTGCCTTTGTTCTGGTTTAAACTCAAATAACTGGAGCTCCTTTATGTTTGACATCTTTTGTCAGAGATCCAGAGTGTTTCTGCTTGCATCCAAGCCATCCAAAACTAAGAACAAGAAATTAAACTTATTTTGACTTTGAGCTGCACTTTTCATCTGTATTTTACTGTTTTGCTGTATTAATTTGTTCCTCCTTGACTGTTTTTACTGTTTGTGCCTGCTTATTACCTGCACTTGTTTTGCACTGAAATATTGCTTAGGTAGTGTGGATATAGCCTCGTCTGAGCTGGGGATTGCTGGAGGAAGGATCACTGTGTGGTTTCCTGTTGGCAAGCTAGTTTAAAACTGTTTAAGTTTGCATGTATATAAGCTTTGCATTTGCACATTGCAGCACACCACACAATGGGGGTTAGCAGTGCCTTGTTTAGACAAACATGCCTAGAAGCTATTTTTACCCTAGACACCAGTCAATAAAACCCTACCAGGCTCCCTGCTGCTCTGCGGGCAATGCAGCTGCATGCTTCTGCACTACAGGCAACTCAGCCAGGCACTGACCAGCATTGCCCCACTTTTCATCCCTGATCTTCTATAGAATAAGTCCCCTTTTTAATCCTAGAGCAATAGCTGATCTAATTTGCCTCTCACAAATTAGTACTTAAGAATTACCTGAAACTATGGACAGTCAGTTTCCCAACATTTCTCCAGCCAGCCTGACTGACATGGGCATCCTGAGGCAATGTAGCAATTGCCTCATTTATATTGACAACCACTTCCTCCTAAAGCAAACAAATGCAGTATGTCAGAGATTTAACTACACCATGAAACTAGAATCAGTCCTCTCACATAACAATAAACAAGACATCGTACAGGTTGTCAGTACACATACCTCTCTACTCACACAAGATAAGGTCAAGACACATAAACTCACATATGTGGAGGTACTCACTAAGAGCCTGCCAAAAAAACAGAGAACTCCCAAGTGCAAACAACCTACACATACTGGTACACAAACAGAATCTACCACTACACATAACAACATATATATCAGTGTCTCAACAATTAAGCAGCTAAGGCAAAACATCTCAAAACCTAATGTCATAGTCATAGGCAACTCAATAGTGAAACACACAGATGTCCCCCTCTTCAGGTTGGACAAGGAGAAGGTCACGGTCAGCTGCCTGTCAGGTGCCAGAATCCATCAAATCATGCATGCACTCAAGTCACTCATCAACAATTACCATTATGACTCTGTCATAGTACATGTAGGAGTGATTGACATGAGACATACCTCTCTGGACTACATCTAGACAGACATGACTGAACTCTCAGATTGTGTCCCAGGCAGGTATGTCCCTAGCCCTAAGCAGTATTCTATCTTTACCTAGGATGATGCCATAATAAAGACAAAAATGATTGATTTCAATAATTGGCTTAGCTTCTGATGTCTAAGGGGATCCAGTATCTGGCAGCCTGGAAAGACATGGTCAACAGACCACATTGCTTTGCCAGAGATGGCCTTCGCTTGTCTCCTCAAGGCTTTTGGATACTGGCAAAGACTCTTACCTCCCCCATAGTGCCTCTTTAAAGCAATGTCAAAACAACAAAACTTCTGATGTAAAGAAATCCACTAGAGACAAACTCAAGGTCATGCTGCTTATTGCTAGGATCCTAAACAGTAAACTGCACTCCCTGGATGCACTCTTCACCTTGAAGATGCTGACATCTGTGCAGCACCCTGGTCATACAAGGCTACAATGCCTTTTACAAATTCAGAGCTCAAAACAAGTGTGAAAGAACCAAAGGTGGAGGTGTATCCATCTTCATTAAATCCAAATACACTTCAAGACTGGTAAAATTGTATGACTTTCTTGAGCTACTCCATGTCCAAATAACTATAGGCAAAATACCTTACCGCATCATTGTTGGCTACAGGTCCCCCACCATGAACCAGAAGAAGCACACTCCCTACACTGGCTTGCTAGAGTCACTCAGTATACACCCAAACACAACACCATGGTCATGGTTTACCAGATAGGCTCATCCAGGCTCTGCTACTCTTTGCTGTGAAGGAAAGGTTAGTTTGCTTTTATTTTTTGTATTTTGTATATTTTAAAAACTGTACTTTGTTTTCTTTACCTTGTGTTTTACCTGCATTCAGCTTGAACAGCATATTAAAACTTCAAAAGAGACCACAGCTCACTCTCTCTTCTGAGTAAGGCAGTAATTTGAACTGATCAATTAAGGACTCATTCATAAGATAGAAGAGGTCACTTAAGGTTAATCATTTGTTAACTGAGGGGTGGAGCTAGAAACTAAACCTTCTATTTAAGGTGTAAAATAAAACATTTCTGAGCTTTACCAGAAAGGCTCATCCAGACTCTGCTACACTTTGCTGTGAAGGAAAGGTTAGTTTGCTTTTATTTTTTGTATTTTGTATATTTTAAATACTGTAGTTTGTTTTCTTTACCTTGTGTTTTACCTGCATTCTGCTTTAACAGCATATTAAAACTTCAAAAGAGACCACAGCTCTCTCTCTCTTCTGAGTCAGGCAGAAATTAGAACTGATGAATTAAGGACTCATTCATAAGATTGAAGAGGTCACTTAAGGTTAATCATTTGTTTACTGAGCGGTGGAGCTAGGAACTAAACCTTCTATTTACGGGGTAAAATAAAACATTTCTGAGCTTTACCAGAAAGGCTCATCCAGACTCTGCTACACTTTGCTGTGAAGGAAAGGTTAGTTTGCTTTTATTTTTTGTATTTTGTATATTTTAAATACTGTAGTTTGTTTTCTTTACCTTGTGTTTTACCTGCATTCTGCTTTAACAGCATATTAAAACTTCAAAAGAGACCACAGCTGTCTCTCTCTTCTGAGTCAGGCAGAAATTAGAACTGATCAATTAAGGACTCATTCATAAGATAGAAGAGGTCACTTAAGGTTAATCATTTGTTAACTGAGGGGTGGAGCTAGGAACTATACCTTCTATTTAAGGGGTAAAATAAAACATTTCTGAGCTTTACCAGAAAGGCTCATCCAGACTCTGCTACACTTTGCTGTGAAGGAAAGGTTAGTTTGCTTTTATTTTTTGAATTTTGTATATTTTAAATACTGTAGTTTGTTTTCTTTACCTTGTGTTTTACCTGCATTCTGCTTTAACAGCATAGTAAAACTTCAAAAGAGACCACAGCTCTCTCTCTCTTCTGAGTCAGGCAAAAATTAGAACTGATCAATTAAGGACTCATTCATAAGATATAAGAGGTCACTTAAGGTTAATCTTTTGTTAACTGAGTGGTGGAGCTAGGAACTAAACCTTCTACTTAAGGGGTAAAATAAAACATTTCTGAGCTTTACCAGAAAGGCTCATCCAGACTCTGCTACACTTTGCTGTGAAGGAAAGGTTAGTTTGCTTTTATTTTTGTATTTTGTATATTTTAAATATTGTAGTTTGTTTTCTTTACCTTGTGTTTTACCTGCATTCTGCTTTAACAGCATATTAAAACTTCAAAAGAGACAACAGCTCTCTCTCTCTCTTCTGAGTCAGGCAGAAATTAGAACTGATCAATTAAGGACTCATTCATAAGATAGAAGAGGTCACTTAAGGTTAATCATTTGTTAACTGAGGGGTGGAGCTAGGAACTAAACCTTCTATTTAAGGGTAAAATAAAACATTTCTGAGCTTTACCAGAAAGGCTCATCCAGACTCTGCTACACTTTGCTGTGAAGGAAAGGTTAGTTTGCTTTTATTTTTTGTATTTTGTATATTTTAAATACTGTAGTTTGTTTTCTTTGCCTTGTGTTTTACCTGCATTCTGCTTTAACAGCATATTAAAACTTCAAAAGAGACCACATCTCTCTCTCTCTCTTCTGAGTCAGGCAGAAATTAGAACTGACCAATTAAGGACTCATTCATAAGATATAAGAGGTCACTTAAGGTTAATCATTTGTTAACTGAGGGGTGGAGCTAGGAACTAAACCTTCTATTTAAGGGTAAAATAAAACATTTCTGAGCTTTACCAGAAAGGCTCATCCAGACTCTGCTACACTTTGCTGTGAAGGAAAGGTTAGTTTGCTTTTATTTTTTGTATTTTGTATATTTTAAATACTGTAGTTTGTTTTCTTTACCTTGTGTTTTACCTGCATTCTGCTTTAACAGCATATTAAAACTTCAAAAGAGACCACAGCTCTCTCTCTCTTCTGAGTCAGGCAGAAATTAGAACTGATCAATTAAGGATGCATTCATAAGACAGAAGAGGTCACTTAAGGTTAATCATTTGTTAACTGAGGGGTGGAGCTAGGAACTAAACCTTCTATTTAAGGGGTAAAATAAAACATTTCTGAGCTTTACCAGAAAGGCTCATCCAGTCTCTGCTACACTTTGCTGTGAAGGAAAGGTTAGTTTGCTTTTATTTTTTGTATTTTGTATATTTTAAATACTGTAGTTTGTTTTCTTTACCTTGTGTTTTACCTGCATTCTGCTTTAACAGCATATTAAAACTTCAAAAGAGACCACAGCTCTCTCTCTCTCTCTTCTGAGTCAGGCAGAAATTAGAACTGATCAATTAAGGACTCATTCATAAGATATAAGAGGTCACTTAAGGTTAATCATTTGTTAACTGAGGGGTGGAGCTAGGAACTAAACCTTCTATTTACGGGGTAAAATAAAACATTTCTGAGCTTTACCAGAAAGGCTCATCCAGACTCTGCTACACTTTGCTGTGAAGGAAAGGTTAGTTTGCTTTTATTTTTTGTATTTTGTATATTTTAAATATTGTAGTTTGTTTTCTTTACCTTGTGTTTTACCTGCATTCTGCTTTAACAGCATATTAAAACTTCAAAAGAGACCACAGCTCTCTCTCTCTCTTCTGAGTCAGGCAGAAATTAGAACTGATCAATTAAGGATGCATTCATAAGACAGAAGAGGTCACTTAAGGTTAATCATTTGTTAACTGAGGGGTGGAGCTAGGAACTAAACCTTCTATTTAAGGGGTAAAATAAAACATTTCTGGGCTTTACCAGAAAGGCTCATCCAGTCTCTGCTACACTTTGCTGTGAAGGAAATGTTAGTTTGCTTTTATTTTTTGTATTTTGTATATTTTAAATACTGTAGTTTGTTTTCTTTACCTTGTGTTTTACCTGCATTCTGCTTTAACAGCATATTAAAACTTCAAAAGAGACAACAGCTCTCTCTCTCTCTTCTGAGTCAGGCAGAAATTAGAACTGATCAATTAAGGACTCATTCATAAGATAGAAGAGGTCACTTAAGGTTAATCATTTGTTAACTGAGGGGTGGAGCTAGGAACTATACCTTCTATTTAAGGGGTAAAATAAAACATTTCTGAGCTTTACCAGAAAGGCTCATCCAGACTCTGCTACACTTTGCTGTGAAGGAAAGGTTAGTTTGCTTTTATTTTTTGTATTTTGTATATTTTAAATACTGTAGTTTGTTTTCTTTGCCTTGTGTTTTACCTGCATTCTGCTTTAACAGCATATTAAAACTTCAAAAGAGACCACATCTCTCTCTCTCTCTTCTGAGTCAGGCAGAAATTAGAACTGATCAATTAAGGACTCATTCATAAGATATAAGAGGTCACTTAAGGTTAATCATTTGTTAACTGAGGGGTGGAGCTAGGAACTAAACCTTCTATTTACGGGGTAAAATAAAACATTTCTGAGCTTTACCAGAAAGGCTCATCCAGACTCTGCTACACTTTGCTGTGAAGGAAAGGTTAGTTTGCTTTTATTTTTGTATTTTGTATATTTTAAATACTGTAGTTTGTTTTCTTTACCTTGTGTTTTACCTGCATTCTGCTTTAACAGCATATTAAAACTTCAAAAGAGACCACAGCTCTCTCTCTCTCTTCTGAGTCAGGCAGAAATTAGAACTGATCAATTAAGGACTCATTCATAAGATAGAAGAGGTCACTTAAGGTTAATCATTTGTTAACTGAGGGGTGGAGCTAGGAACTAAACCTTCTATTTAAGGGGTAAAATAAAACATTTCTGAGCTTTACCAGAAAGGCTCATCCAGACTTTGCTGTGAAGGAAAGGTTAGTTTGCTTTTATTTTTTGTATTTTGTATATTTTAAATACTGTAGTTTGTTTTCTTTACCTTGTGTTTTACCTGCATTCTGCTTTAACAGCATATTAAAACTTTGAAAGAGACCACAGCTCTCTCTCTCTTCTGAGTCAGGCAGAATTTTTTTCCCCGCCCTCCCACCCAGTCATAGTTGTCTTGTTAAATACCACTGTCTTTCTAGTTGCCTGCCTCTTATGTTAATCTGACCATATATCTCATTTCCTCTCTTCTTTCAGTGGCTTGTGTGAGTAATCACGAAATCAAAAAAACCCTCCCCTTCAACTATTTAAATTTATTGGCCATCCTACTGTATTCCATAGTACCAGAATACAAACGTGACCACCCCTTTCAACCCATCTTTCTGATTTAAAAATAGTAACTCTCCACTAAACCTTAACTTTTTAAACAGGTAAAACTTAAGTTACCTACTTTCACGTCTACCTTCTCTAGTGCACACTGCAGTGTGCATTTTTTTTCATCTTACTTTTAAGCATCCCTTTGACTAGCACTTTCTTGAATACCTGCTGGAAAGCACTAGGAAGCCTTAAACTGATACAAGCACTCAACTCTCCTTGTTAATAAGGATAAATTAATAGTAGGCACTAAACAGCCTATAATTGCAAAGTACCTTGCTAAGGTAAGGGAAAACAGCTACTGTACTTTACACAAAAAAAAAGCATCAAACCAGGCATGTCCAAGGGTCAGCTTCCGGTGATTTCTCCTATCCACCTGGTGAATCTGGGCATACTGGGGGCAATGCAGCAATTGCCTCATGTACACAGACAACCCTCTCCTCCTACCACCCAACACTACAACCTGTGAGAGATGCACTTACATAGCCAAAATGGAAGCAAAGCTCTCTCCACCCAAGATTGTGCTAGACAGTCAAGAGGAGAAGGTTAACACCCACACTACACCTCAAGCAACACACAGCCCTTATAAACCCACACCACCAACACCCACATATAGCAACACTAAATCCACATATGCAGAGGCACTTAACTGTAACCTGCCCAAGCAACAAGGACCTCTGAAGCTGAAACGCAAACAAACACCAATCACAACCAAAGTGTCACATAGTTCAAAACACCCACCCAGCAACAGTCCCTAAGGCAAGACAATGTACCTAACACTTTAGTCATAGGTGACTCTACAGTCCGGCACACTGATGTCCCTCCCACCAGGTTGAACAAGGAGAAAATTACAGTCAGCTGCCTGTCGGGTGCCAGGATCCGCCACATAACGCATGCACTCAAGTCACTCCACAACAAGTACAAATATGACTCTGTCATTGTCCATGTTGGAGTGAATGACTTGAGACGTACCTCCCTGGACTACATGAAAAGAGACATGGAAGAGCTCTCGGATCATGTGGCCCAGGCAGGTATGACCCTAGCCCTGAGTAGCATCCTGCCTTCGCCCAGAATGATACCACAATATAAGGACAAAATGATTGGCTTCAACAATTGGCTAAGCTTCTGGTGTCATTCAAAGGGGATCCAGTATCTGTCTGCCTGGGACGACATGATTGACAGACCACGATGCTTTGCCAGAGATGGTCTGCACCTGTCGCCTCTGGAATTCAGGTTACTGGCTAAGGCTCTTGCCACCCCTATAGTGCCTTTTTTAGGCAAAGTTCAAAGAAAAACTCCACCACCGTAACAGGTACAAGCATGCAAAATCTGAAGGTAATGCTACTCAATGCTAGAAGTCTAAACCTCAAAATGCACTCTCTCGAGGCACTCCTAGAAATGGAGAACATCGATATCTGTGCAGTAACTGAGACCTGGTTCAAGGCTCCAGAGAGCACCCCTGCAATACCAGGCTACAACTCTTACCACACTTTTCGGCCACCAAAGCAGGACCGAAACACTAAAGGTGGAGGAGTGTCAATATTCACCAAGGATATTCACACCACCAGGCTAGTTGCCCAACACAATGTGTCTGAAATTCTCCAGGTGCAACTAACACTAGGTAAGACTGCAATCCAAATTATAGCTTGCTACAGATCCCCCACCATACCGCAAGATTCTCACTACACCTTTCTAAACATACTGGAAAATATTAAGATAGAACCAAATACCCTAATACTGGGTGAATTTAACTACCCTGCCATTAACTGGGAAAGCTACTCATGTACCAACACCTTTGCCCAACGGTTCTTGGAATTCATAAATTCCAACGCCCTGGATCAACTAATCCATAATCCCACCAGGGGCTCCAATATCCTAGACCTGGTCATTACCAACATGGGAAATCGATGCTCCACACCTATGGTCACCCCCTCGTTAGTCACGTCTGACCATAAGCTAATCACCCTTAACATCCACATCCCACCCCCACCCCCCAGTAAGGAAACCTCCATAAAAAACTTCTCCAAAGCCAACTTCATGCTACTCAAGTCAGAAGTGACAAACTTCATGACACCCATGCAGACGGGAGCTGAAAGTTCAACTGCTGAATCCTACACTAAGGCACTGTACGAGCACATCCACTCATGCATAAATCATGCCATCCCAAATAGAACCAAGATGCTCTCATCCAAAAAAAAGAAGCCAATCCGGTGGTCCCCTGCCATAAACAAACTTTACAACAAAAAGAAGAAATTGTTGCAGAAAAGAGGAAAATCCCAGGATGCAAAAAACTTCCTTACCAGCCTCAGTAAGAAACTGAGATCCCTCATAAAATCCTCCAAAGCTAGTTACGAAAATAAAATTGCCAAAGATTCCAAAGACAACAACAAGGCATTCTATAACTATGTCAAGAATCTAAATGGCAATGCTCATATCTGCTCTGAGCTAAAACAGAATGGCATTAAATATACTGATCCCAAGGATATTGCCAATATCCTGGCAGATCAATTCAGTGCCAACTTCATCCCCCTCTCACCTACTAAATGGCCCATCTCAATACCGGAAGATTGCCAAATTCCGGTAATAACGGCCACACAGGTAAAAAACACACCCTCCAAAGCTAAGAATACAGCATCCATGGGACCAGATGACATCCCAGGCTGTGTACTACATGAACTACAATATGAACTGGCACCTCACCTAAGTGTCATGTTTAATCATAGCCTCACCTCAGGTTTCGTGCCCACTGAGTGGCGCACAGCTACAGTTATCCCACTCCACAAGGGGGGATCCACCTTGGATCCTGGAAACTACCGTCCCATCAGTCTGACAAGCCTTATCTGCAAGGCCATGGAGCGTATTATCATGGAACTTATAAACAAAGACATTGGCAACCTTCAAACACTGGACCCCACCCAGTTTGGGTTCGTGAACGTCCAATCTTGTCTCCTGAACTTGATTGACTTCTTTGAATCAGTCTCCAGAGCCATGGACAAGGGTAAGGTGGTCCCACAGCCTATCTAGACCTTGCCAAGGCCTTTGACACCATCCCCCACTCTGGAATCATAGATAAACTTACTAAGCTGGGCATTAATCCCTACGTCACCCAATGGGTTGCTAACTGGCTTACTGATAGAACCCACACTGTAAAAGTAGCCGACTCCAAATCCAGCTCCAGACAAGTGACAAGTGGAGTACATCAGGGTTCAGTCCTGGGACCGCTCTTGTTTGGCATCTACTTCTCTGAAGTACAGGCCAACACTAAGGGACTCTGGACAACAAAGTCTGCAGATGACTGCAAACTGGGAGCCATTATTGAATCCCCAAATGATGTGGATACTCTACAAAAGGGCCTTACAGAAACAGATGCTTGGTGCCAGAGCCATGGGCTCAAGCTCAATGCCAAGAAATGTATAGTTATCCCCTTTGGGAAAAAACATGTATCCATGAATTACCATACAGGTGGCAGTACACTAAACACTGAAAGTTTGATAAGAGACTTAGGGACACAGGTGGACAGTGGTCTCACCTTCGATAACCACATCGCTACAACAGTCAGGAAATCCTTCTATGTGGCACACCTCATCACTAAGGGCTTTTCATCCAGAAAAAAGGAGGTCATTGTCCCACTGTACTCATCCCTCATTAGACCCATTATAGAATACAATGCCCCATTTGGTATGTACCTCTCAAGACATCTGCAACAACTGGAAAGGCCACAGAAATACCTCACTAAAAGAATCACAGGCCTAAAGCAGATGCCCGCTCGCTGACCGCCTTAAAAAACTCCAGCTATACTCTGTCGCATATCGTCTACTCAGAGGCGATCTTTGCTTAACATACAAGGCCATGTCAAACCAAGAGCTGTTGGACATGCTACACTTAAAGAAATCCCAATCCCTCAGAGCCACACGCTCCAGGGATCTAAACCTTGTCATCACAATAAACAAAACATGCTGGAGGGATAGGTCCCTGACCCAGAGACTCCCCAGACTCTGGAATAGATTGCCCATACATGTCAAGCAGAGTGCCTCTTTGGTCCTTTTCAAAAGGAACCTTGACGATTGGATGGGAGAAAGGAAATTCACCCCGGGGATCACGTCAGTCGCCCTGCTAGACAGGGGTCCAGGGAAGTAAATAGTGTGGGAAGAAATAGCCAGGGAATTGTTATGGCTAGGCTTGTATAGGACCTAGGGCTGATAGCCTAGTACCAACCTATGAACCTATGGGAGATTTCAACTATCCTTCTTCAACTGGGCAACTTACACAAGCACAAACATGATTGCTCTGAGGTTCCTGGATTTTGTTAATTCTAATGCCCTGGAACAGTTGGTCTGCATCCCCACAAGAGGATCAAGTGTCCTACACCTAGTGCTTACCAACACAGGGATCACTGCTATACCCCTGTTTGTTGCTCTCCCTGGTAAGGTCACATCAGACCTTACACCCCCACAGGAGCAAAAAATGAAATATTTCTCCAAAACAAACTATAGCCTACTAAGCGATATTATAAAAAGTTTCAATGCCCCTGCTAACACAGCCAACAATTACTCCTATGCAGAAGAGTACACAAATGCCCTATATACCCACTTAAACAAATATATGGACTCAGCTGTACCTGACAGGACTAAAACCAGGTCCTCCCAAAAAAACAAGCCACCCTGGTAGACTGTAAGTTTAAATAAGTTATATAACAAAAGAGAGGAACTGATATCTACGAACAAGAAGGAACTTATTCAACAGAGGAAGAATACCCTCCACAGCCTGAACTAGCAAATCAGATATTTTGTAATGTCCTCTAAGGGTAGTTACAAGACTAAATTAGCATCCCTAGCTAAAGACAACCATAAGGCATTCTTTAGCTATGTCCGAAACCTAAAAGGGATGCCCAGCTGTGTGCCGAACTTATAGTGGACAGTGGACACACTAAACCTGCAGAAATTGCCAACCTGCTAGCTGACAGATTTTAATAACTTCACCCCCGTCCCCACCAGCCATACCCCAAAACATTCCTGACATCAGTCCTCTACAGAGTATCTCCAAAGAATAGGTCATACAAGTGCTCTCCAAAGCCAAAAACATGGCCTCTAATGCAGCTCAGGAAGTTTGCACTGTAACTTCCAATGGGCAGAGCCTAAGCCTTTTGACAGAACCAAATTATGAACTCACATTTCAAACAAATGTTTATATCTCTGGAACCATAGGGGTTATGAAACAAGTGTAAATGGCAAACTCTTCAGCAAAACCTATTTTTACAGTGGTAGTATTCTTTAGGTTCTAGGTCTTAAACTAAATTTTGTAAGTCATAGTAAACACGGTAACTATTACATTTATAATATTTTGTCAACAATTTACAATATCTCAGCATACACTCAAGTTACACAAATACTGTCAGCAGCGTTTTATTTATCTAGCTGAGAGCTTTCATATGAGGCTAAGGAGTTCTGTCTGTGTTACTAGGCTATGGAGATATTTAGAAAAATATGAAAATTATATCTATATAAATTAATATCATAAAAACAGCAGTTAATATCTATTTATCTGCACTAGACATAGGTCAAATATTAATGTAGTTGAGTATGCTATTGTGTAAGCTTCAAAATGAAATCTTTTAAAATCTTGTACTTAGAAAGTTTTGGAATTATTGATGCAAATATGAACAAATCATATTTGATGCCTAGAGACGTCAGCAGGAGTTAACTGCAAATGCACCTGGAGGTGTCACTCAGATGTAATGAGTTAAGCACAACGTTCACAATTGGATAGGTGACCATAAATTCACCCCGGGGGTAGCACTTATGTCTATCAAGGACAGTAGTCAATACTAATCATAGAATCACTCTAACAATGACCATCTAACGATGGTCAATTAGGGAGACATGGGTTTTTACATGGCTAGGCTTGTAAAGGTCCTAGGGCCATTAGCCTAGTAACTTCCTATGAAAGGGGTACTGCATAACAGACTGCCAAGAAAACTCTTGGCTCCTCCTCAGCAGCTTAATTTTATGTTAGAGAAGCTAACACTTGCTCCACTTGAACCAGCTCATCTGCTGACTTGAGGTTCATAACATGGAAAACAGTTTTACTGACTGGTCTGACCCCTGCAAGAAAAGTATATGAGTTAAAAGTTCTTGTGGTGGGTCAACTTTATCTAATTTTCCACACAGTCAGGCTTTCTTTGACAACTAATCCTTTATGCCTAAAGTGGCATCCAGGTTTACTTTTAACCATACTATCCAGCTCCCTGTATTCTTTCCTGAATCCAAAAAAATGAGGGAGAAAGGATATACCATACCTTGGATGTCCACAGACCACTCAGGTACTATATTGACAGAACAAAATCTTTCAGAACTTATTATCAGTTGTTCATTTCTTGTGAAGGTAAGAAAAATGGAGGACCTGTATCAAAGCAGACTATTTCCAAATGCTTGTCTTAGACTATTACTTTTTATTATTTTCAGAACAACAAAATTATTCTAGGCAGGGTCAATGTACATACTTTTACAAAGCACTAAAAAGCACATTCCTTTTCCAGGTCTAGGTCAGGCTTTGCTAGGACCATTTTCCATGGGCTCCTGGACCCTTCCCCTTCCAACTCCCATTTGTACAAAGCTATGGCAATCTGCCTTAGGCTACTACAGCAGTGATCAATATGATGAACATAGTACAGTTGTGTAAGTAAACTTGGAATAACAGTAGATGTTCCAATGTTTACTGCTGCAGTAGGTGCTCCCTCCCTCTATCCCCTTTGTTTTTTGGTGTGTTTTTATGCCAGGGTATGTAAATTTGTTTTTGTTTTTTGTTGTTCCTTGCAGTGTTCTGTCAGGGCTCAGCCTCCTTCTCTCAGTTGAAATGCAAGCTCTGAAGGGCTTAGTGCCAATACCTGTCTTATAATCAACTCATCTTTGGCTGACTAATGGTTTAGATGCATAAAACATGCTGTGAAGCTTTGGAAGCTGGACAGCTGTTACATCCTATGCATGATATAACCCCTCTACCTTAGATTACTGCAGCAGTGATGATTTGAACATCTACTCTTATGGTAAGTTTACATACACAACTGTACTGTCAGCAGAATGAAAAAGATATGCTGCTGTAACAGTGTTCTCGTTAATTGGTCACAACTCTGCAAGACATGGAGACACCAAATATGTCCTAGAGCAGGCATCATAGTTCAGATAAGTGATGCACACACCAGGATTTTTTGTACTTGTATTAGCAGAGTTTATTCTGGCTAGGTGTTTTTTGATGTTGCATCATAAAGGACAGTGATATAGCTAAGGGCTGGAAGAAGAAGGCCTTGAGTAATATGTATTAACTTCTCTTGAGGGGACTAGAATGTGGAAATATATATTTTTTGTGATTTTAACATCAGTGGAATGGTAGAAGGGAATTCAGTCAACTTATTCCAGACCAAGGAGAAAACAGGGTATTTCAACCACCTTGCATGATGCTGAAATATTATTTTCTTAATTTCTCTAGACAGAATATGTCAACGACTATATGTATTGTAATGTACAATCGTGTACCACCTCCTTCATGAAAGACTGAACCTAATCCAGCAGTATGTTTTTTTTCCGGTATTACAGTTATAACTGGTGGGTTCCAGGATTATAGTTTCATAGATTCATAGATGATTACAAAACTAATGTTCCCAGGAGGCCTTTTCAAGCCTAGCCATATCTTGCCATTTGCAATTGACAGAATAAAATACCCAAGAAAATATAGATTTATTTAGGTAACAAAGCATTTATAAGCTGTCTCTCTCCCATAAGGTCAAAGGTACCAATCCAGGGATAAATTTCCACTTCCCCGTCCACTGGTTCAGGTTACATTTGATCAGGGAAATGAGTGGAACTCTGTTTCACATGAATGGGATGTCTATTTCAGAGTAGGGGTAGTCTTCTGAGACTCACTCTCCCTCTAAAATATCAAAATATCAGTTCTAAACTGCCTCCTCCTCCTTCAGCCACCATGAAAACCTACAAACATCAAAACTGCAGAGTTTCATGCTGCATAGTTAATGTAAGTGCAGATGCTCCTCTGCCTTTATGCAGCATTAATGCAAGTTGTTTCACCCTAATGTAAGCTGAGTGGTACCCCTCAACATCCAGGGACAAATAAAATGTGTTTTCCCTGACTTTAAAACTGATTTTTGCAATATGTCAAATGCCCCATCTCTACTGTCATTTCACCTATCTGACTTTATGTGCAAATAATTAGGGAACGCTTGCAAGGTAGTAGCACTGAACAACTTAAGATGGGTCCTGCTCATTTCCAGATTGCATTGCAGTAAATATTTTACATATATTTCATCAATCTCCACTAGTTAAAACTTATGCAGTACATGCAGGAGAAATGTAGATGGTAGTTTAACAGTGGCAAACACAGCCCCCAGCCCTCAGCACCTGCAGACTGACAGCTCCAGCACACATGAATGTAGTTCCGAACCCGTGCATGACAAATTTAACTTCATATGTTACAACAACTCTTAATCTAGTGAAGGCAACACACTTTCTTAAGTGGCTAGGGATAGATAACCACAATATGCTTTGAGTGATAAAAGGGGACAGCCATAGTGCACTGGAAAATATATTTTCTTATTTATGTTATGCAGCAATATTTCTGTAGGGTGAGAGAATATTAAAGGGGATGTTAGTGTTGTTTTGATCTATAACAAAGATTAAAGAGGAAAACAGAAACAGTGTGGGTACTCTCCCCCTACTAGAATGTATTGATCTGCAAATGCATGTGATAAAGATTTTAACTCTTGATATTCTCCAGTTTAATGTTTGTAGGCAGAACTAAAAAAAATTCAAATGTTTTGTCAACATCAAGATTTACTGCAATACTGATAACATGTCATCAGTTCTTGTACACCACAGAGCTATTCATTGGGTTTGCTTTACAAACATTACTCTTCAGCAGGCTCAGTCTGCTACTTCATGGGGTCAAGAAGCCACCACTGTCCAGGGAATTCTTAGAAATGAACCATATAATGAGACCAGTGCACCAGTATGAACAAGAAGGAGGCTAGCATATATAACACACACTACTAGTTCATAGGCCAGTGACATTAGTTTATTATGTAGTGTTGCCAAATGAACAGATGGGCTGCATTTAATTCAGAAATCAATCATACTGACACTGTTTTCAGCAAAGTAAGAGACTGGCACATAGTAATGTGTCAGCAAGAAATATCAAATGCGTATCTGTTACCATACTGAACAGCATAAGGTAAAACTCATTTTAATGCAGTGAATAAAAAGACAAAATATGATGTGCACAGTTTGCATGCTGAAAATGTTTTATGGACATGTTTTTTAAACTGTGCATGCAAAAGAGCAGACTGCTGTATATACAGTATGTTTTTATTTGTGTGATCATTTGCTACATTTACAGAACCATTAAATATACAGCACTTAAAGTACATAATTAAGTTATTACAAACATTAGAAAAGCACATTGTTTTGCAACAAGTTTGTAGTTTGTTTCCCTTGTGTTTTAGCAGAATTAAAAAACTGGTAATATATAAATATATATATATGGATCTAGGACGTTTGATCGAAAGATCAAACATCGAAATCCATTTAGGGCGAGCATACTTACACGAAAGTGCTTTTCACCGAAGAAGCACTTTCGCGTAAGTATGCCTGTTGCCGAGGTCGTACTATGGTGTGGATAAGGGAAAATTCCCTTTTCCTCACTGTAGTGCGGTCTCAGAGGGAGAATATTAAAGTAGGGGAGTGTGGGGGGCAACAAAAAACGTAAATGTAGTGGAACTTTTTTGGGTTTTTTTATTAACATGCTTTAATGAAAATGTAACAATAATATTGTTGAGAAACCAGCAACCAAGAAATAAAATCAACACTAAAAACATCGAAAGAATGCAGCCGCACACAGCTATGATACAGCCTGTGATTTATTCCAACAAGACGGGCCCGTTGGAATAAATCACAGGCTGTATCATAGCTGTGTGCGGCTGCATTCTTTCGACGTTTTTAGTGTTGATTTTATTTCTTGGACGCTTTAATGAAAGCGCTTTTTTGATGAATGCGCTTTCGTTAAAGTGTGGTCGGTGGTTATGGATTCAGACGTTTGATCTTTCAATCAAACGTCCTACAGCCATATAGATATAGATATATATATATATATATATATATATATATATATATATATATATATATATATATATATATATATATATATATATATATATATATATATAAATAGATTTATATATATCTACCTGAAAACACCGAACGCTGACAACACCGACAATGAGATAACCGACACCGGAAGATCGACAACGGAGATGACAGACGATTGAAAATCCCGATGCTGAGAACTCCGACATGTTAAGGTAAGTGTGTGATAGTGACGGACATTAGGGTCAGGGTGCGGGTAAGGTAAGTGTGCGATAGTGACAGACTTTAAGGTTAGGGGCGGGTTGAGTGAGTTAGGGTGTGGGTAAGGTAAGTGTCCGATAGTGACAGACTTTAGGGTTAGGAGTGGGTTAAGTGAGTTAGGGTTAGGGCGTGGGTCAGGTGAGTGTGCGATAGTGACGGACCTTAGGGTTAGGGTTTGGGTTAAGGTTAGTGCATAGATAGTTGTGTATGTAAGGTTTAGTGTAGGTTTGTAAGGTTTTTGGTGTGCTTGTTTTGTGTGTGTGTTTTACAGAAAAGGTATTTGTTTTATTGATTGTCGGGATTGTGGTTTGTCAGGCATGTGAAGTTTCGTGTTTTTGAAGTTTCGGTTTTGTGGTGTCGGTTATGTCGTTGTCTGTGTTTTTGCGTGTTGGTGTTTTCAGGTATGTATATATATATATATATATATATATATATATATGAGTTTATTTCAGTAGAATGAAATTACACTTTGTCAAACATTAGATGATCAAGATGAATTTGCCAAAAACCCACTTTAATGAAACTTCAAACCATCGAAAGCCAAAATACCGCAGAATTAACTCTGGATATTAAACACCTTTCTAGATAACCTACACAGTTTTAAATAAGGTTGAACTTTGCTCTTTTCCCCAGTGTAGTCGATCTCGGAGTTAGTATATTAATTTAGGGGAGGTATGGGGGTGCACAACCCCCACATGGGGGGTTTAATTTGTGTCCATTTCATTATTCTGCTTTGGTGGCCAGGTGATTCATGGTTTTGCTTTTTAAAGTGTTTGGTGAAGTCATCTCAGCAAATACAGATTTGGGTAAGTGTAAATTCGATAAACTAAAGTAGACCTATATATATATATATATATATATATATATATATATATATATATATATATATATAGTGTGTGTGTGTGTGTGTGTGTGTGTGTGTGTGTGTGTGTGTGTGTGTGTGTGTGTGTGTGTGTATATATATATATATATATATATATATATATATATATAAGTACACACACAGACAGACACACACACATATGGATTCACTTTATATCCTCAAAATACTGATATGTCGAAATTCAGTATTTTAAGGCTATAAAGTCGAAACCTAAAAACAAAGAAAGCTCAGAAGCGCGAAAACACATACACACACACACACACACACACACACACACACACACACACACACACACCTTCCTCCTCACATGCAAACACAAGCTCTCTACTACATAAAAGCAGGGGGCAAGCCCCCCACATACCCCTACTTATATATTCTAACTCCGAGGTCGCACTACATACAAATACACACAAACCACCGCCACACAACCTACATTCTTCTCGCACATACACATCACAGAAACAAAACTCACTAACACACACCACAGCCCCTACCCAAAACCCTTAACACATACACACTTACCTGAATCCATAACCACAGCGAAACACCAGAATATATATATATATATATATATATATATATATATATATATATATATATATATATAGATATACAGGTTCATAGGTTCATACTAGGCTGTCTGCCCTGGGGCAATTATAAGCCTAGCCCAATTTTGTATGGCTTACGCCACCCCTTGATTTGAGTATACTGTGCCCTTTTTAAGGTTTAGTTTACTGTGCCACTGTCTAATAGTGACACGGGAGTAATACCTGGGACAAACCTATGATCCCCCATCCACCTATCGAGATTCTTCTTGAAGAGATTCAGTGAGGTGCTCTGCCTCACATGAACTGGAATTCTATTCCAGAGCGAAGGGAGCCTCTGGGTTATGAACCTGTCCCTCCAGCAAGTTCTATTTATTTCTGTGCTGAGGTTCAAGTCCCTCGAGCGTGTGGCTCTAAGGGATTTAGATTTACTGAGGTGGAGCATGTCCATTAATTCTGGATTTGACATAGCTTTGTATGTCAAGCATAGATGGCCTCGAAGTAGGCGGTATGCAACTGAGTAGAGCTGGAGTTTTTTTTAACTGAGCAGCATATGGCATCTGTTTGAGACCCTTGATCCTCTTGGTGAGATACTTTTGGGGTCTTTCTAATTGCTGCAGGTGTTGGGTAAGGTACATCCCAAAAGGGGCATTGTATTCTATGATGGGCCTGATGAGGGATGAATAAAGGGGCACGATTACCTCTCTTGATCTAGATGTGAAACCCTTCGTGATGAGGTGGGCTATGTAGATCTTTTTAACCACTTTGGCAATGTGGTTTTCAAAGGAGAGATTGCTATCAACTTGGGTCCCCAGGTCCCTAATAACTTTCTCTGTACTTAATGGGTTTCCCCCTATGTGGTAATTTGTGGGCACATTGTTTTTGCCAAAGGGTATGACTATACATTTTTTGGCATTTAGCTTTAAACCATTGCGCTGGCACCAGTTATCTGTATCTGTGAGACCTTTTTGAAGGATGTTTGTGTCAGCTGGAGAGTCGATTATGGTGCCCAGTTTGCAGTCATCTGCAAACTTGGTGAGGCATAGTCCTGCCACGTTTGCCTGTACCTCGGAAAAGTATATACCGAACAAGAGTGGTCCCAGGACAGAACCCTTTGGTACGCCACTTGTGACCGGTTTCGAGTCTGACATGGCTCCAACAACTCTCACTCTGTGGGTTCTGTCTTTGAGCCAGTTTGCGACCCATCTTGTGACATAGGGGTTTATATTTAAGCTGGATAGCTTATCTATGATGCCCGAGTGGGGTATTGTGTCAAATGCCTTTGCAAGGTCCAGATAGGCTGTGTGGACTGCCTTCCCTTCATCTATGGCTTTGGTGACTGTTTCGAAGAAGTCAACCAGGTTCAAAAGGCAGGATCTGCCCTTGACAAAGCCGACCTGTGTAGGATCTAGTGTCTGTAGGTCCCCAATGTCTTTGTTTATGTTTATATATATATACAGTTTACTATCAAAATAGCGACATTGAGATGTTCGCAGATGAAAATCCAAAACATGGATGTTCAAATGTTCATCTGCTTGAACATCTCAATATTTGAATGTTTACATTAGTGAATGTACTGTACATTCTCTAATATAAATTCGAAGAAATGTACTGATCACGGTACAGTGTGGTTTGGGAAATTCATCTCTTACCTCACTGTAGTGCGATCTCGGAGTTGGAATATATAGTTAGCGGGGGGGGTGTGGCTTGCCTCCCTGCAAAAATGTGATATTAGCTATAGAAGTTTTGTTTACGTTAGCTCCTACACTGACATCATGTGATGTGTTAGGAAACAATGTTAATTTTTTAAATTTTCGCGATTTACTTTTGACATGTAGAACGAAAATTAGTTTGACATATTGATAGTAAACCTATATATATATATATATATATATATATATATATATATATATATATATATATATATATATAGTGTGTGTGTGTGTGTGTGTGTGTGTGTGTCTTGGTTTGTGCAAATGCACTGAATGTTGAATGTTTTACATTGTGGGAAATTGAGCGCAGGGAAATTATGTTGAGTAGTACATGTGAATGGCAACAATGTTGAGTTAACTTTATTTTTTAGGATTCCAAGATGGCCGCCGACTAGTCTAGTCCTTACTCTCTGAGCTCCTCACAGCTATTTAACTTTTGGTTTTTTTTACAACTTTATATCAACCTTTTTCCTCAAATTTTTATACTAAAAGATTTTATAAATCTTTTTCCACGCATTTGGATTATTTTTTCTTCTGGACTTATTATCCTGGGATTTATTTTACCTCAGAACATTCTTGGTCTCTCTGCTGCTGGGACTCCTACTGTTCCAGTCTGTTCCTGGTTCCTGGTATCCTGTTGACTGCATTCCATTTCTGGGCATGGCTACAAAATCTGACTCCATGGAGACTCAGCCTACAAAGGCCAAATATACTTCAATGCTCTCTCCTGAAAAAGATTCAGGTTCAAAAACTGAAATCATCTAGACAACCTACAGAAACTATTAATGTAAGTAATAAAGATTTAAATGGCTCAAATTTCCTTTTAGAAGAACTAAAAATAGCATTAAAACCAATCCAAAGTGCTATACAAAACTTTTCAGAACAGTTTGCAGACTTTAGTAAATCTTTAAAGCAAATAAAAGATAGTATTGTTACTATTGAAAATAAAATCTTAGCTTTGGAAGTTAAAACAGACTTATTGGAAAGTGACTTTAAATCTAGAGATAAAACTATTTCAGATTTACAAGCTAAAATATTGGATCTGGAAGCCAGGAGTCAAGAAATAACATCTTTATTCGTGGTTTACCTGAATCTTATGACAATAAAAACTTGTTATCTGTGACTAAAAATATCTTTGAAACACTGTTAAATTGTGAAGCTTCTTCAAAATCTATAATTGTAGAGAGCGCACAGAGCACTGCATACAAAGCAAGATTCTTCTACACCAAGGTTAATTTATACTAAGTTACTAAACTTTCAAGACACTTTCCAGATCCTAGAAACTGCTAAAACAAAGAAACAATTCATATGGAAGTCTCACAAACTATCATTTTCCCAAGATCTTCCTGCACAGATCAAATTAAATAGACAAAAACTAGCCCCTATTGTGCTGACTTGATAAAAGAGGGATTAGATTTTGAATGGCTTATCCTAATACCTTGTCTTTCACAGCTAATGACAAAAGATTTGTATGTTCAGATCCTAAAGATGCAAAAGACATTTTTCTTAAAACATTTAAAAGCTTCCTGACACTGTATCTTAATATTCTACTGTTAAAGAACTACAATAAGGTTTGATTTTTCATTTCTTTACTCTGACAGTATTTGTGTTACATGATTTGTAATTCTGGTGTGACATAATTATATTAGCTTAAGAACTTGTCATGTAATTTACACATGATAGATTTGGTGTGACAGTGTGCAGTGACAGGATATATGCTTGTTAGATTTGTGTGGATTAATAGAAGCATTTAAATTGCTGTATTTACTTTTTTCTCTTTCTCTCACATATGCTTGCTGTGTAAATAGATAATATGTTAATTTTACTACAAGCTTTTGAGTTACAGCCTTCTGTGTAAGCTAAATGATTTTTGGAGGGAAAAACATTCCATCTCAACATTCTAGCAAGAAAATCTTCCCCTCAGAGTTCCAGCTGATGCTCTGCATGAACATGTGCACACTACAGTCTCTCTGAGATGGATGGTGATGTCATCATTTGTGAGGAAAGAAGGACAGTTTCAAATACACAAGTCTGCTTGTTTTCAACAAGTATTCAATAGCACTAACTTTTTAATAGATCTGGCTATTATTTAAAGTGTTTTCTCTTCATAAATGAAGGTTGCTTTTTAAATTTAAACAGATTCATGTCACATAATATATTCAGTGACTTTTAGTGTGTCTACATGACTTCAAAGCAAGCTGCTACTTTCATAAAGCAGAGTGAAAATGTTTCAGGAAACAAATGAACAGGTTAGTTTTATATATTAAAATTCTAAAGGATGTGTAAAGAAATTAACATATTTTCCTATTCAGAATATTTTTTCATACAATATTTTATATTATACTGAAGTGTTTAATTTGACAAATGTTACAAAGTATACCTGTTCATATGAAAGTTTCATATTCTTTCTATTCTCTGCTCTCTTTCTTCTCAGAGGCTGGATGTGATATTTATGATTAGTAGTTTATGTTTAAGAAAGCCTTTACTTATTTGAAAGGTTTGAAATAACTATCTTTAATATGATTAGCTGAATCTACCTGTATATATTTAAGCCCTTAGATTTACTGCATTTAGCTTGCTTGTTTCTGTTTTAATTAGATGTTCAAAATGTTTACTTTAAAAGCCTTGTCTTTTCATGCTGTTTTGCTATGTTACATCTATGGCTTAGAAGAATAGTATGGCTACATAACCTAACAGAGTCATTAGTAAAATATTCAAAAGTAGATTTAAAATTATATGTATGCACATTGTTGTACATTCAGTCCAATATATATGATGCTGTTTAAGTTACTATTTAATAATATAATTATACTTTATTCATGTATATTAACTAGTGTTAAAACCTTACAGCTTATAATATTTCATTTTGAATAGTTCCTGTACTATTATTATCTAGTTAATAGATGCATCTCCAGACTGAATTGTTTTTCATTTTGAGATATGGTTGCTTGGTAGTTGTTTTTTGCTTTATTTGAACTATAACTAAATACTCATTCTACAGGTATTAGTGCTTTTATCATACTAATGGTCATGTTGATTAATGAAATTATCACTAAAGTACTAAAGAAGGTTCAGTAGATAGTGCATGACTATTATCTTTAGTTCAGTAATGCTGTGCTTATTTACTTATACTATAATGTTACCAGTTGGTTTTGTTATACTTATATATGTTATCTTACATATCTTTCAGTTTTAATTGTATTACTTCTTATGATAGAGTGTTCTAGTTAAGCAGAGCGTGATTTATTTATTATTTACTTGTTTCTCTTTCTCTTGAAATACTTGAGGAAATACATTTAATCACTATAAATTTCAATTTAAGGATAGGAGCTTTAGATTAGTATTAGAAGTAGGGATTAAGCATGTTGGACGTCTTGAAATTAGTTAATTTTGTATATATTTTTAGTAGTTTTACTCAGACTTTATGTTATGTTAGGCTTCCTTTGAGTAATTTGTATTCTAACTTGAGGTTATTATTATCTATAATTACAATGTTTTTTTATGTTCTTCTGCTCTTCCTTTATCACAGGGGATTGGTGGGTAGGCACTAGGGTTAGGATAAAGGTTATTATTATACATTTCATGGTTCTTGAAAAACCTTTTTCTTTTTTTCAACAAATGTTATTTGATGACTTGCTTGAATACTTAAAGACTGTTTTTCTTTTATTTTTTTCTTCTTCTTTTTAATGTTGTGTTGGATTTGCACCTTGAGTTCACTTTTATAGCATCAATAATGATTATACTTGTAGAATATGCCTGTTGACATAATTTTAGATTCTTGGAATGTTAGAGGCATTCAAGATAAAGCGAAAAAGTCACTATTATTTCATATGATCTTTAAATCACAGGCTAACATTTGTTTTATTCAAAAGACCCATATTTCACGTATTGATTGGAATAAAGAGTTAAAAATGGATCAAAACGATTATAGCTTCAGGTGACTCATCTAACTCCAGAGGTGTAGCTATAATCATTAAACAAAAATTCATTGGGAATATTATTGATGAGAAATTTGATGATGAGGGAGGTGGTGCTTATTTACGCTTCTATTGCTGGTTTGGACAAACCCTTATTAATTTTAAATCTATATGGCCCGTGTAATTCACAACATTTGTTCATTTTAAAAATTTACAATATTCTTGCATCCTATAAGGATCATCATATTATAGTGGGTGGTGACTGGAATGCAGTTATAAACCCTGTAATTGATCGTTCCCGCTCCACTGTCACCTATAATCTTCAATCTACTCTGGCTATAAATGATTTGATGACAGAATATAATTTAATAGATCCCTCCGCACTGTTAAAAATATAAACAAGAATGATATATATACTTATTATTCTAAGTGCTATCATTCGTGGTCCAGATTAGACTTCTTTCTAATTTCAGATTATATTTCAAAATATATTGTGGACTTTACTACAGAACCCAGATTCTTTTCGGATCACTTAAGAATTTCACTAAAATTGAACATAAAACCCAATATCAAAAATAAAACTATGTTTAATAAGTGGACCTTAAATAATAACTTATTGTCAAATGAAGATATTTGCAAACAAGCTTCAGAAATCCTAAATGAAGTGGTGAATCGTCTTGAATCATCAGACATTCCTTATGACATACAATGGGCTGCATGTAAAGCAAGATTAAGAGGTTTATTTATTAGTAAAGCTGCTTTTTTCAAAAACAATACTTTAAGAAAGAGGAATTCTTAAAATCAAGAATTTCTTCGTTGGAAAATCATCTTAGTCTGAACTATGATGCTACTTTAGAAAAACAAATTTTTGATTGTCAGAAAGATTTCATTCTGCTTCACCAAAATAACCTCTCCTTAGCTGAACAAAAGCTACTTGCTTCATATTCAGAGTGGGCCCAGGTTCCATCTAAATTGTTAGCGAGAATTATTAAAGTTAACTTCAGAAATCCAAATATTACATCTTTATCTTATAAAAACAGATTATATAATACTGATGAAGAGATTATTCAACTTTTCACCTCTCTTTACACTGAGTTATATTCAGGTTATTCTAATTCTGTTAAAGATAATCACACAAAACTCTTTTTAGACTCTTTGCAGTTCCCTAAACTTAATGATAATCAGCAAAAACTACTTTCTACCCCTATATCGGTACAAAAAATCTCGGATTCAATAGATAATCTTAAATTGGGTAAATCTCCGGGACCTGATGGTTTTACTCCAGAATTTTTCAAAACTTTCAAATTGGTAGTTCTTCCCTTTCTATTTAAAGTTTACAATCATATAAGAGTTAATGATATCTCAGATATTCATTGGAACTCATCCAAAACCATTCTAATTCTAAAAAATAATAAAGATAAATCTGACCCAGTAAATTATAGACCCATTTCTTTAATTAACGTGGATATTAAGATTCTGTCATCTATTCTGGCTAACAGATTGAAACGGATTTTACCCTCAATTATCTCGTCAGATCAATCAGGTTTTATGTCTCAGAGACATGCTTGGGATAATACTCTATCTTTAGAGACTATACTTCATCTCATTAAGAAAAATCCAAACCCTATATATGCTTTGATTATAGATGCATCAAATGCCTTTGACAGAGTATGTTGGAACTTTCTATTTCAAACTATGTTATGTTTTAATATTCCCTTATTCTTTATAAATTTTTAAAAGTTTTATACAAGAATATGTTTACTAGACTATACATTAATGGTCAATTTTCTGCTCGATAAAGATCACTAAAGGAACAAGACAGGGTTGTCCATTGTCCCCTTTTCTTTTCAACATTTATTTAGAACCTTTGCTATTGTTTATTACTCAAAATACTTTTCATAACATCCCTAGAATTCTTAATATTAATATTCATTTCTCTGCTTTTGCGGATGATTTAGTAATCTACTTTCAAACTCCATTATCTGATTACAGAAAAATAATGAATTCTATTGATTATTTTTCTTTGGTTTCCAACTATCTTTTAAATTCTACAAAAACTCATATTTTTCCCTTAAATCATTTAGCACACAAATCTTTTTTTGTTTCCAGATGATCATTTTCAGTTTACTTATAATATAAAATATTTAGGAATCAATTTAGAACACAATAATAAATCTTCCTTTCAAAATAATATTAATAAATTATGGAACTCTATATTGTCTGATATGGACAGATGGAAGCATCTAAACCTTTCATTTCTTTCAAGGGTGGCCATTATTAAAATGAATATTCTCCCTAAATTTCTTTACCAATTCTCATCATCTGATCAGATAATTTCAAAAAAATTTTTTGAGTCTGTAAATAAAGCTTTGGCAAAATTCATATGGTTCCCTAAATCTGTTAGACATTCCTATTCCAGATTGGCATTTTGAAGGACAAGGGAGGTTTGGGTTTACCTAATCTTTATCTCTATTATTTGATTATCTCATCCAATAAACTTCTTACTATCTCTAAATTCAATAACACTTCTTATCCAAATCACTCTTTATGGATAAAATTATGGTATAATTATGTCATTTCTAATAATTTAAATCCTGAAGCTATTCCCTTTATCTCTCTGGATAGTTTATTTATTAAAAATATATCTACAGTATTTAAACAAAAGATTAGAGATTTCCAAACCTTACTCAAAATGTGTAAACTAGAAAAGATCTCGCACCATGTTCAGCCAATTCATCTAAACCCAAATATATTATTGGACAATAAACTTTTGAACTTAACAAACTATCCTTTAATTAAAAATCTAAAAGTAGGAGATGTTTTGAAATATCTTGACTTGCCTTTATCTGACTGGCGTAAGTTATTGAAAGTAAACTGGAATTACTCACCAATTATTACATAACTAAGAGCAATAATTAAAAACAAATTTGTATCTCTGGTTCCCATAGACTCACAATTGAAAAACCTTAACACGATTATCAAAATACTTTCATCATCTGATAAAATGCTCTCAAACTCATATAAATTAATTAATTCTTTAATGATGGACCACAACTGTCTTTTATCTAATGTTTGGTTGAATTATAATTCCCAATTGTCAGAATCTCAGAAAATCCTGGCTATTAGACACACTAAGGAATTTATCCCTTTTAAAAAATTAGCATACACACAATTAATGATTAATAATGATGCCTACTTTACCCCAATCAAATTAAACAAATTTAACCCAAATAAGTCCCCTTCGTGTTCATGCTGTTCTCATCCCCAAGCAGACCTCCTTCATATTCTATGGTATTGTCATTTTTCTCACAGATTGTGGACATCTTTGAAAGTCAGACTGCAGAAAATGGGATATCAAAAATCCACGTTGACGTGGGAATTTGCTATTCTACATATTCCATTGATTCATCTTTCAAAAGTTGATATTCATGTTATCATTTTTATTTGCTCATTACTAAAACTTTATATAATACAAAATTGGATTGATCGTTCTAAATTAAAATGGGTTACTTTCCAGAAAATGGCTTTTAAATTTATTGATGCTCAAAGATACTTAGGTGGAAGTCCAAAAAAAAAGCTATTAGAAAGGTTGTGTTAGAAAAGGTTCTAAACATATTAAATAGTTAATGTTAAATATATATATATATATTTTTTTTTTTTCTCTCAGGTTGCCTAACTTGTATATAGTGTACATATGGTGTATGTTTTATTTCTAAATAACTTATCAAAATCTCATGAAGGTTGTTATCACTAGATTAATTGTTATATGTTCATTTATGCCTTCTTGTTATGTATAATCGTTTAATTGTCTTGCTATTCATATAATTAATAAAAAAAATTTTTGAAAAAAAAAAAAAAACTTTATTTTTTAAATGTACTTTGTAGTGGGGGAGTTGTGTGTGTTTTGATATTGGTTGGGTATAACTGTGTTTTTTTTTGGTGGAGTTTTAATGTTGAAGGGATTGTTTGGAACTTCTTTTTTTTGGGGGGGGGGATGATCATTGCCGGTACATTTCTCTTTTTACACTAGCAGTGATTTGCATATTTAGGGGAGGTTTCTGTCATTCAAGAAGCTGGTATATTTAAGGCTGTATTTAATGCTGAGAAGTTTAGGGATCTTGCCCACCACATAGATTGTACAGGGCCTTGCCCCTCTTTAGAAAAAAATGTGTGTTTTTTGTATTGGATATGTTCTGTTATTATATTTTTTCATCACTGTTTTTTCACTTTTGTATTAATTTGACTTTTCATGATATATATATATATATATATATATATATATATATATATATATATATATATATATATATATATATATATATAGAAAAATAGATAAGTATATATTTGTATAAATTCTAAGGGGATCCAGTACCTGTCTGCCTGGGACGACATGGTCGACAGACCATGATGCTTTGCCAGAGATGCCCTGCACCTGTCGCCCCTGGGATTTCGGATACTGGCTAAGGCTCTTTCCACCCCTATAGTGCCTTTTTTAGGCAAGGTTCAAATGCCAAATTCACCGCCGTAACAGGTACACGCAAGCAAACTCTGAGAGTAATGCAACTCAATGCTAGAAGTCTAAACCTCAAAATGCACTCACTCGAGGCACTACTTAAAATGGAGAACATCAACATCTGTGCAGTGACAAAGACCTGGTTCAAGGCTCCAGAGAGCACCCCTGTATTTCTAGGTTATAATTCATACCACACCTTTGGCCACCTAACCTGGACTGAAACACTAAAGGCAGAGGCATGTCCATATTCATTAAGGATATCCACACCTCCAGGCTAGTTGCTCAACATAATGCATCCGAAATCATCCAAGTGCAACTAACACTGGGCAAGACTGCAATCCAGGTTGTAACTTGTTACAGATCCTCCACCATGCCCCAGGATTCCCACTCTTAATTTCTTAAGATACTGGAAAATATTAAGGAACAACCCAATAACTTAATTATTTGCAATTTCAACTACCCCACCATCAATTCCAATGCCTTGGATCAGCTTGTCCACACCCCCACCAGGGGCAGCAGTATCCTGGACCTGGTCATTACCAATATGGGTAACCGGTGTTCCATGCCAGAGATCAACTCCTTGCTGGTCAGATCCGACCACAAGCTAATCACCCTAGATATCCCACCCCCACCACCTATTAAGGAAACCACCATCAAAAACTACTCCAAAACCAACTTCATGCTTCTTAAGACAGAAGTGTCAAACATCACGACACCCATGCAGACAGAAAATAGAGGTACGACTGTTGAATCTTACACACATGCACTGTATAAGCACATACACAAGTGCATGGATCGTGCCATCCCCAACAGAACCAAGATGCTATCCTCCAAAAAAAGGAAGCCAATCTGGTGGTCCCCTGCCATAAACAAACTCTACAACAGAAGGAAGAAGCTGTTGCAAAAAAGAGTAAAATCCCAAGATTGGAGGAACTCCCTGGTCAACCTCAGCAAGTAGTTGAGATCCCTCATAAAATCCTCCAAAGCCAATTATGAAAATAAAATCGCCACTGATTCCAAAGACAACCACAAAGCATTTTACACCTATATCAAGAATCTCAATGGCAGCACTCAAATCTGCTCTGAGCTACAGCACAATGGCACTAAATATACAGAACCAACCAATATTGCCAACATCCTGGCAGATAGGTTCAGTGCTAACTTTACCCCCCTCTCACCCTCCTATCTTAATTCCGGAAGAATGCAAAGCCCCTGTAATCATGGATGAACAAGGAAAGACCGCGCTCTCCAACGCCAAGAACACAGCATCCATGGGACCAGACAACATCCCAGGCTGTGTATTGCACAAACTACAGAATGAATTGGCACCCCAGCTAAGTTACATGTTCAATCATAGCCTCACCTCAGGCTATGTGTCTACTGAATGGTGCACAGTGATGGCTATCCCACTCCACAAAGGGGGTGCCACCACAGACCCCAGAAACTACTGCCCCAGTAGCCTGATAAGCCCAGTCTGCAAGGCCATGGAACGTATTTTCTTGCAGCTTATAAACAAAGACATAGGTAACCTCCAAACCCTGGACCACACTCAGTTTGGGTTTGTAAAATGTAGATCATGTCTACTAAACCTAAATGACTTCTTTGAAGCAGTCACCAGAGCCATAGACGAGGGTAAGGTAGTTCACACAGCCTATCTTGACCTTGCCAAGGCTTTCAATACCATCACTCACTCTGGAATTATAGATAAACTCACTAAACTGGGCATAAAACCCTATGTCACAAAATGGCTGGCCAGCTGGCTCACTGACAGAACCCACACAGTAAAAGTAGATGACTCCAAGTCCGACTTCAGACCAGTGATGAGTGGAGTACCACAAGGTTCAGTCCTGGGTCCTCTTCTGTTCAGCATCTACTTCTCTGAAGTGCAGGCCAACACAGAAGGTCTTTGGCTAACAAAGTTTGCAGATGACTGCAAACTGGGACCCATTATAGAATCACCTAATGATGATGTAGACATTCTACAAAAGGGCCTCACAGAGACAGATGCTTGGTGTCAAAGTCATGGCCCCAAGCTCAATGCCAAGAAGTGCATTGTCATCCCCTTGGGAAAAACTCAGTACCCATGAACTACCACATAGGTGGTAGCTCACTAAGCACCGAAAGTGTGATAAGAGACCTTGGGACACAGGTGGACAGTAGTCTCTCCTTTGATAACCACATCGCCACAGTGGCACAGCTCATCACAAAAGGGTTCTCCTCTATAAAAAAGGAGGTCATTGTTCCTCTCTACTCATCCCTCATCAGACCCATTATAGAGTACAATGCCCCATTTGGTATATATCTCACAAGACACCTACAACAATTGTAAAGGCCACAGAAGTACCTCACTAAGAGGATTACCAGCCTCAAACAGATGCCATACACAGACCATCTCAAAAAACTCCAGCTCTACTCCGTCGCATATCACCTACTGAGAGGCGATCTCTGCCTAACATACAAAGCTATGTCAAACCCAGAGCTGTTGGACATGCTACACTTAAAAGAAATCCCAATCTCTCAGTACCACACACTACAGAGACCTAAACCTTGTCACCACAAAAACAGAACATGCTGGATGGACAGATTCCTGTCCCAGAGACTTCCCATACTCTGGAACAAACTACCCATTCATGTCAAGCAAAGCTCCTCATTGGCCCGCTTTAAGAAAAATCTTGATGACTGGATGGGAAATAGAAAATTCACCCTGGGGATCACTTCTATGGCACTGCTCGACAGGGGTACAGGAAAATAATTTTCTTGGGTGGCGAAAGCCAAAGCCAACTTCATGCTTCTTAAGACAGAAGTGGCAAACTTCACTACAACCATGCAGACAGAAAATAGCGGTACAACTGCTGAATCTTACACAAATGCACTGTATAAGCACATACACAAGTGTATGGATTGTGCCACACCCAACAGAACCAAGACGCTATCTTTTTAACCTTTTTGGCTAGGCTTATATAGCCCCCAGGGCTGATAGCCTAGTACCTACCTATGAACCTATAAACACACACACACACTCAGACACACACAGACACACACATACACACACACACATATATATATATATATATATATATATATATATATATATATATATATATATATATATATATGGTTTACTATCACAATGCCGACGTGCACTTGCACGGCTATGAAGTATTCGAACAACAGATGTTCGAATACTTCATATTTCGGCAGGTGATGTGAGCGAACATTACCATTGCGAATGGACTGTGCACTCGCAATTCTAACGTTCGCTCATGTGAGGGGATCGCGGTACAGTGCGGTTAGGGAAATACATCCCTTTTCTCACTGTAGTGTGATCTCGGAGTTGGAATATTAAGTTGGGGGGTGGGGGGGGTGCAGGGGGGCTTGCCCCCCTGCATAACTGTATGTTTAGGCTAGTTAGAAAAGGTAGTTACTGGACGGGTGGGAGTGCTGTGTATTGCCGAAAATGTCGCAAGCGACATTTTCAATAATACACAGCTGTTTTCGACATTAAAAAAATTCGGAAATGGTCATTTCCGATGTATAAATTCGAAAATGCAGACACGTTTTGTTCTGATTTTCGAATTTATGATAGTAAACCTATATATATATACATATGTATATATATATATATATATATATATATATATATATATATATATATATATATATATATATATATATATATATATATACACACACACACACACACACACACACACACACACACACACACACACACGCTCATGAGCTAACTGCATGATTGATTGTGCCCCCCAACACTTTGCACCCAGGGCAGTTGTCCCTTTCACCCCACCCTATCTACACAACTGGTTGTGGTAAACCCATTTTGGCCCAGGCAATGTTGGTTCTCCCTTTTAATGGAATTGATCAAGGGTAATTACTACAAGCTTACTCATACTCTGGATCTGCTCAAACAGAGTCAGAGGTGGCTGGTGCACCCCAGCTTGGTGAAATTACTACTGACAGCCTGGATGATTCAGTTCTGATAACTTTTAGGTGTATGCTCCTTGAGTATGTGTGGCAGGTAGTGAAGGAAGCAAGAAACCCTGCAACTCAAAAATCTCATGCTTACCAGTGGAAGAGGTTTTCTAGGCTTTGCCTAACCACTAAATAGCCTGGTATGGTGTCTTCCCTTCTACCTTTGAAATATTTGTGTGAGCTACTCAATGATGGTATATCTTATGCATCTTTCAAGGTGCATCATGTAGCCATCTCAGCTTGTCTACCCATGGATTCCTGTATTTTGTCTCTTTTTGTGGTCAAACAGTTTCTGAAAGGAATGTTGCACCTGAGACACCCTCAAAAGCAAATTCTTCCTCCCTGGAATCTCCACTTTGTTCTTGAAAACTCAACCTCATCTCCTTTTGAATCTGCCTTTCAGGTAGAGTTGAGGTTCATCATCTTTGAAAACTGTTTTGCTTATTGTTCTGACATCTGCAAGGTGAGTCTCTGAGCTGCAAGCCATCATGGTGATCCAGCCTTATCTGATTTTCCACAAAGGCAGGTCTGTTCTACACATTAATCTTTCTTTCATATCCAAAGCTGATTCTGAATTTACCTTGAATCAAGCTATCAATCAGACAGTTTTCTTTCTGGAATCTAAAAACAAGGGAGAGAAGAAACCAAGCCCTTCAGGAAAGCTGAACAGCTGTTTATCTCCTATTCTGGAGCTAGGATGGATCAGCATGTCTCTAAGCAAGTGACTGCTTGCCTGTTGTCCATTGCAATTGTTTTTGGTTACTCCCACCATGGTAAATCTATTCCAGGCAAAGTTAAGTCACATTCCACCAGAGCCGTATCCTCTTGACTGTCATACTGAAAAGGAGTGGACTCTAGAAGCATTCTAGAGGCAGCAACTTGGTCCTCTGTTCAAACCTGTAAAAAGCACTACAACTGGGATTCCTTCTCAAGTTTCAGAGCAGGCTTTGCAAGGACCATTCTCCAGAGGCTTCTAGATCCCTATCCTTCCTCCTCTCAGGAAGGGTAAGGTTTGGGAATCTACCCATATACCACTGAGGCAGTGTGAATAATGAACATAGTACAGTTGCATAAGTCCTACTTAACTGTAAGAATAGATATTCAAATTTCACACTGCCTCAGTGGCAGCACGCACCCACCATCCTGCTTACTTTGTATATACTTTGATGGTATCCCATTTTGTTGTGTTGTTTGTTGGCTTTGGTTATTTTTGTTGATGTTTTATGGCTGTAAATTGATTGGTTTCAGGTCTTTCTTGCTTCTGGTCCTTCTTGTTTCTTCCTAATTAGCACTAAAGGCCTGAACAACTGATTTTCTGTGACAATGGTTAGGCTTCCCCTGATGGGAACGGCTTAGCCAATCCCCTATCACAGGGAGTCAGAAGATGGAATTCTGACCTCTGGAAAGCTATCAAATGTAGGTGTTTGTGGAGATACAGAATCCATATGCCACTGAGGCAAAATTCAAACATCTACTGTTATAGGTATAGTTACACAACTGTACTTCCTATCAAGCACCATACATTTTAGTACAAATCTTTAGTAGTAAATTATTATTTTGTAATTGAATGCATATCTTTATTACTTGGCTCTGTCCAAGCTTCACAAGAGATAATGGGTATTGCAACTTTTTCTCTTATTAGTACCAACACTATGTATAAAAGCATGATGGGTATTTTTATGCATCACTTCAGGTCCTAATGTTCATTTTACCAAAAAGTATGCAGCCTTCTAATCACTAAACAGAAGGATGTCATTGTCACCACAGAACCACTGAATGAAGAAAATTCAAAAGCTATTTTCCATAGGAATGATGTTTGATCTAATATTATCACACAATAGCCTACTATGTCTCTTCTCTTACCTAATACTGCTTATGAAGAATGGTAATACAAACTGCACATGCCATTTCAAGAAAAAAGATTTAGAATAAATGTAATATAAAGACTCGTCAAAACCTGGTCCTTCGTTGAAGCAATAGGATCATGTTTAGGTTAATGGGTTTATAGGTAAATAGACAAACAGTCTGCATACTTTATAAGCCTAGCCAGGAAACCATGCACGCCACCCCTACACGAGACATATGGGGGGTGGATTTGAAGCTGCCCATCCAATTATGTATTTTACTTGGAAGGTGGCAGAAGTGCTACTTGGACTCATATGTGGTGGAAGTTTGTTGAAGAGATGGGAGATACACTAAGATATGAATCATTGTCACTAATGCGTCTTATTTATCCTTAGTTCCTTTGACTCAGATTTTTCATGAAATCATTTATGTGAAAGAATAGAAGGTCAAGGAGGGTCAGATCTTTAATTGCTCAAAAGACTAGACCCAGATCACCATGAAAGAGTCTGTAGCAGACAAACCAAAGAGAAAGTGCTATCAATCTAACTGGATAACAGAAGATCTTCAGCCCATTAATAATTTTAGTTAAGAATCTCAGGTCTCTCAATGTAAGTGATATATATAGATGAATGCATGCCAAAAGGGGCATTATATTCAATAATGGGTCTGATGAAATGTGGGGAAAGGGGAATTAATTATTTTTTATCTATAGGTGATACCTTTGGACATTAGCTGAGGTAGATAGAAGGTTTTCAGAACTACTACAGATACTTGGTGATCACAACCCTTACAATGAATCTGATTGGTTTGATTTCTTGCCTATGTAGTATGTTGAAATGATTTGTTTACAAAATTAACTATACTAATTTTTTTCACATGAAGTTTGAGATCATTGACCTTGCACCAATTCTTAGCATATGACTAACCCATGCTGGAACAAATGTGAGTCAGTAGATGATCAAATAATAACTTAGCATCTGGAAGGACCAGTATTCTCTAGTATCACCTACCTGTGGAATATTGTTGTACTGCAAAGAGATAACAGCCAGAGAAAATATTTTGACTATTAATGGTTAAGGAGGGAAATAAAGTATACTTTTTTTAATTTTTTGCTAAAATAATTCTGGGAAGAAGTATACAAAAATAAAGATAACTTCTTATATACACTTGATGATTCAAACTAATTAGACAATATATTGGAAAAGTGGCATTACTGACCTGTGCATGTGCTTGCAGTCAGGGTTTGCAAAGGGTTGCACTGTACGTATCTGAAGACGTATGCATTTTCTTTGTAATTAGATGAACAAAGCAATATTTGTTTGACAGATGTTGCTTATAAAACATGCACCACATATATAAGGTTCATTTTCTACTACTGTCCACCAGGTCTTCTTATTTATTTTCTAAAGTATCTAACATTTTCCTACTAACAGGCAAACATAACTTGTCTCCTACATAAAACAGTATCCTTCATGCTACCTCTTAGCATCTCTTCTTTGCTCAGTGTACTTCTTACTGACTCAGTTCATTCTATGTGTAGTATCACTGGATATATCAGATGACAGTCCCAGAGTGTCAGTTGCCCAAGGCAAAAGACAGTGATAAGCATAACCCTGATCTGTGTTCTCCATAGAAAATCACTGCCATACAGATTTCTGTGTGTGTGCCGGCAGTGATTCCTTTTTGTGGGAGAGGGTATATATAACTTTGTGGGGTGTGGAGGCTTGACCTCTCACCTGAAGGACAGACCACAAAAAAGCATTTATATTTTAACTTTTTTACCCTTCTGTGTTCTGGGCTTAGTTTTCTGTTTATTTATTTTATTTATTTATCCTTTGTTGTCAGGATTAGTTCTACTAAGTCTGTAGCCTCTTTCCAGGGGACACCTGATGTGGTACTTATACAACTAGGGGAAATTTGGGCATAGCATCAGGGAACTTCCCCTACTTGTCATTGTTGTGAGTGGGACCCATTTTGGAGAAGCATTTCCTGCTTCCATTCCCAGTGCAGAGGCAGTCTGGAGAAACAGGGAGGCAGATGAAAAGAGAAGGAGATGATGGCTTGATGAAAGAAATGAAGGAGAAAGAAAATATCAAAACTGGAGAATGTATGCAGGATTCTGAAGAAATATTTCAAAGAAACCTATTTGATGGAGATGAGTTAGCAAGTTATAGATGTACAATTACAACCTTCCAGTCAGGAGGGTTGTGGGATGATTTACTTAAAGAAATTGTGGTGCAGAGTGAGCCAGAAAATGAAGAAGATGTTTCCTGGGGGGACATTATAGAGAAAATACAAAAGGTGGATGCAAAGATAATCATGAAGAATCGTAGTGAGATGGAAAAGAAAACATATGCAGAGAAAGTCAAAGAAGGTGAAAGTGGAGTAGCAGAAAAGAAGGCAGAAGAAGATGAAAAGTGGTAAGGATTCAAAGTAAAGAAGACAAAGAAATGTATAGTTATGACGTATGGGGAAATTTAATAGCTACTTTGGGTGTAAAAACACATGAGGTAAGAATATTTATTCTTATTAACACTGAGACATTATGTGACATTATATTTGAGACTGTTTTCTCAATGGAAAATATTCTTGGAAACATGAAAAAAGAAAGACTGTTACCCATGGAATTTTTATCTGATAAAAGAATTTAACAGGAAAACAAAAAAGAAGGTCTGTGTACAATTTTGAGCAGAGGTAGAAAGAGACACTTTGAATGGACATTTAAAAACTTTATGTAAAGAAGTACTGGACATTGCAAAAGTTTATGTCAAAAGGGGTTTATGGACTGGTGGCTAAGATTGTGATATTGTATTAAAATAGACAGAGAAAAATTATACATATACCAATCATGATAAATGTGGAGGGGAATAAGGGTGTTATAAAATACTGGGGACAACCCAAAACATGTTTTTTTTTTTGTGGAAAAGGACAGTTGATAAGTAACTGTGATAAAAGAAAAATGTCATATCTGTGAAGAAATGGACATGATGCAAAAATGGGACTTGAAATGCTAAAAATGTAACAAAATTGGACATTTATGGATGGATTGCAAAAATGAAAATAAGAGTAAGGAAAAAGAAAAAGAAAGAGAAGACAATGAACAAAGAGGAGAAATTTTGGTATATAGAAATAGAAGAAAAATTAGATGAGAAAAAAATAATAAATAGGACATAGAAGAAGGTTCTGAAATAAGTGACGAAGAAGACATAAACTGGAATGTAATAAAATGGAATAAACAAATTCTATTGGTAAAATGGTAAAAGACAGAAAAAGAAAATTTAAAGGGATAAGTACAAAAGAAAAGAAATGGATGAAAAAGTATATATATATATATATATATATATATATATATATATATATATATATATATATATATATATATATATATAGAGCTGAGGTGGTGGTGCTGCGGTAGCGTTGTCGCCTCACAGTAAGACACTGTCCGGTTCAATTCTCAGCTAAAGCATTCTGCGTGGAGACATGCGTGAATGGGCATATCTTTGTTGAAGGTTGTGCATCAGGCCCGGCAAGCTGGTACGTAAAAATCAACTGCCAATCATTAGCGGACCGGAGTTCTGCTGTGGCAACCCCTAACCGAGAAAAGCCGAAAGACACAAACAAATATATATATATATATATATATATATATATATATATATATATATATATATATATATATATATATACATACATATAAAGATTGGGACTTGATATAATGGTTAAGGTGTTTGACTCACAGACACAAAGTACAGTGTTTGATTCTCACCTTTGGGAAGACAATTGGTTAGGCTTAGAATGACCTATTAAGAAAACTGGCCTAGTAATTAGCTGTAAACGTATGAAACCATGAATCTAATGAAAAGGGAAAATGAAAATGTTATAGTGTTTTCTGTAAATGTGAATGGTATTAATTTTATAGTAAGAAGAATATATTTATTTTATTTTTACATTTGTTGACCAGGTTAGTCTGACTGTGCAGAAAGCCCTTATTCAGTGGAGGCCTGAGGAGAAAAGCTCCAGTTAATCAAATTACAATAAACATTATATATAAAGTTGATATACTTCAGCATGGTTTTGAGCAAGTACAGGTACAATGTTAGAAAGAGATTATCATATATAGTAAAATAAATTAGGTTGAAAATACTATATGCAAATACTAAGCAACATTGTTCTACAGTGTAAGAATTAAAATACAAAGCAAATAAACTTAACCTATGAAAGTGGGAGACCAGTAATAGTTTAGTATATAAAAAGAGATGGAGGAAGCTGGTAGATAATTAGTAGGAGGTTTAAGTTGAATCATGGCATAAACATGACCATGAGTTAAGCAAGTGGGCTTTTAGCTCTTTTCTGAAGAGATTACTGTTGGTAATAGAACATAAGTATAGTGGTAATTTGTTCCAAGTGTTGGCTAAGGAGTGGCTGTATAGGAGTTTGCCAGTGTTTTTCTTAGGCATGTATACCTCTAGAGGGTGTTGATGTGAGCTTCAAAGAGCTCGATTTGGAGTAGAGTAAGAGGTCAGGGAAGAGAGAGCAGGACAAGAGGTGGGATAGTTAAGAATGGATTGAGTTAGGTAGAAGGAGTTGATGGTGTAACTCTAGACATTGGAGGCTTTTCAGACATAGACAGTGGTGAGATAGACAGGACGTATTAGCACCAAATCTTGCAATTTTGTTGTATGTGAGCTCCAATTTAGATATGCAATTGGACTGCAGGTTAGTGAGGATAGGGGCAGCATAGAAAACAGTGGGGAATAGGAATGCTTATGCAAGGGTGGGTTTGGATTTGTTTGATATGAATTTTTGTATCTGTATAGTAGGCCTAATTTCTGGTGTTTTTTTAATGCTTTGTTGAATATAGAGGTCGAATTTGAGTTGGTCATCTACTGTGGTTCAAGTGTTTTTGGCAGAAAGAGGAGTTTGGTTTTCTTCAAATTTAGCAGTAACTGGTTAGATGTTAGCCATTTTTCGACAGAATGTAGAGAATGTTGAGTGAGCGTGTGTAGGATGCATAAACTGTCAGAGCAGGAGATGATGGTAGAGGCATCAGCATATTCTATTACTGTAGAGAGGGGACACAAGGTGTAGATGTAGTAGACAGATCTATTTATAAGTATGGAGGTGGGGTAAGCAAATTAATTAGCAACATGTTTCAGAAATGGGGGGATGATTGTCAGTTGATGGTGAGCATTGTTTCAGTTTACTGAGACTAGGAATTTTACAGTGGTGTAATACATGTGATGTAGATGTGATTGTGTTAGAAGACACAATATTTTAACAAATGAAGAAAGATTACAAACAGAGAGAATATGGGGAGGAAAGATAATCTGGAATTTTGGAAATGAGAGATGTTCTGGAATAGTCACATTTTGTAGAAATATAATAAAAATATTAGATGAAATGTTAGCAAAACTCAGAAGATTAACAACTGTAGATTTAAATTGGAAAGAGCACGTATAGAGAATTAAAAAATAATATGCTTATACTAATTGTAAAGAAAGGGAAAGCTTATTTCATCAGATTTTAGACTATGTAATGGTAAACATGAATATTATAATAACATGAGATTTTAATTGTGATTTAAGAGGCAAGAGTAAAAAGAAAGGAAATAATATAAGAAAAATGTTAGAAGTTATAAGATATGGTAAGTTAAAAGTTTGGAACAAAAATTCATGGACTTACAAAAGGACTATGTATAGTACTGAAATATATTATTTTATAGCATCATAAGGTCTAGTTATAAGAGAAGGGGAGGTAGTTGAAACAGGATTTTCTGATCACCTTGCAATATGGCTAGAGATAAGGGAAAACAAGAAATATATAAAAATAGACAAAGGAATAAAAAGGATAAATCAGAAAGCATGGAATGAAGAGAGTGAACGATTAGAAATACAGCTATATAAAGACCATGTTACCATGAAAACATTTTATAAAGATTGTTCTAAATAGTGGATATTTAAGGAAAAAATGTAAGAAATGCTTTTTACAATGGCAATATGATGTGAGAACACTAGGGAAACAAAATCATAAAAAGAACTTACAACTATGCATTTTAAGATTTAGAACATGACAGAAATTACTTTGACAAAGAAAAAGAATGATATGAAAAAATCTAGAAAATACAAGAATTGTTATATAAGCAAATATATTTTTACAAGGAAAAATAGAAGTTATCAAGTTACTTAAGCAGATTAGTAAAGGAAGATGGTAGTGTAATGACAGAAATAAAAAATGTAAAATGAGAAATAGAAAGAACTTGGGAAAAATTATGAATAGTGTAGTAAGATATGTACTACAAATGTTTAAAGAAAAAATAGATAGTGAAAAAGCATGGAAAGTAAAAAAGTTAACAGAAGGAGATAATAAAGAGTTGGAACAGGGAATTTCTTTAAATGAGCTAAAGTATTAGGACAAGTAAATATAGATTTGGCTGCAGGCCCAGATGGTATAGGGTACGAAATGTACAACAATTTAAAGGATTGGCAAAAAAAGTTTTTAAATATTTTGAATAAATGGTTAAAAGAAGGTTTTATGTATAAAGAATTATGTAGTGGAATATTTAAATTCATATAGAAGGATAATAGAATACAATTATAAAACTGGAGACTGATAGTGTTGAATAATAATGATTATAAGATCTTAATGAAAATAATACAAAAGAGATTTGAAATTAAAATGGAAATATTATGGAAGCTAGCACATATATATATATATATATATATATATATATATATATATATATATATAGTATAAAGAGGAAGAATTAACAAGAATTATTAATAAAAGTTAGAGAAATTCTGGATAATATTATGAACAAAAAAGAAGAAGCAAAAATCATGACAGGAGATCTTAATAAGGCATTTGACACAATTGGATATGAAATGTTATAGGTAATAATGAAAGAATATAATATAAGTGAGAAAGTCAGAAAATTATGTATATCAGCATATAGTAATAATAAAGTTAATATACATGTAAATGGCTGGTTAAGCCAAGAGGTACACATAAAGACTGGTGTAAGACAGGGATATCCAATGAGTTGTATACTTTTTGCATTAGTTATGAATGTGATAGTCTGTGAAATAAATTACAAAATGAAGGATGTGGGCTATATACTGCTATTAACATATGCAGATGACATTATAATAATTTCAAAAAACAATATTTGGATAAAATAATTAATAATATGCACAAATGAGTGTCAAGAGATTATAGGGATGTCTTTAAATAAAGAGAAAACTCAAGGTTTAGGTGATGTAAAGATCGGGGGTATATATATATTTTACAATGAATGAAATTTCTGTGTTAGGTATAAACTTTGGGAATAAAGATCTAAGTAGAATTTAGTGGAAAAAAAACAATAGAAAAAATAAAACAAACGTCTTTTTCTGGAAAACATATCAATTCTCATTCAGAACAAGGAGTGTTTGATAAATTCAGTATTGATGGGAAAATAGCACATTCAGCAAGTGTATTTACATTGCAACCATATTTGAAAAGGAATTATTGTAGATTATATATATATATATATATATATATATATATATATATATATATATATATACATATATATATTTCATTTATGTAGGGTTCTAGATTAAAATAAAGAATAAGGAGTGTTATGGTTAATTAACCCAGTAGTATACACTGCAGCATTAAATATACAGAAAGTGTTAAAGTGGATAAATGAAAAAGATGAAATATTAGTAGCAAAACAGTATAAATATAAGTATTATAAATTTTGGGGTATTGTAAAAAAGAGTAAAAGAGAAAAATAATGTATAAATAAAGAAATAAAATGTTACCAAGAAAAATATTTTTGTGGAAAATAAAAATTGATGATATGAAAAGATAGAAAAGTATGGTATAAGAATGTAATGATAAAACATTACAATGTAAAACCAAGGGAAAATCTAACAGATGAAAAAAACTAAAGTTATAAAAATAAGAAGCAAATGGTGTAATCAGAAAGTAGAATGTCATGATTTTTTAGTGAAGACTGGTAATATATAAATTGCCAGTAAAAGGAAATATGCCATATAAAATGAAAAGTAATATGTTTACATTGTCAAGAAGAAGAATAAACTACAGAATATGTGTTTTTGAAATGTAAAAGTTATGGGGAAAACTATCTAAAGATTTTTTGAAGATATAAAAAGTGGATAAAATAAACATGGCTATAATTAAATATATATTATAAGAACAGAAGTAAAGAATATGTAAAATAATAGATAAAAGTTTTTTTTTATGTTATATGGTTTGTATGGAATGAAATAAATTAAATTATGTTTAATGGTAAATGGATTTTAGCAACAATAGTAAGTAAAATAAGATGGTGGTTATAGAAAAAGGAGTGGGGGTCTAATAGGGATGAAATTTAGCATGATTGTAAAGGAAATTATGAATATGTGTAAACAGATTTGTATATTTATATATTTGTACATATGTAAATATTTGTAAATATGTAAATAAGAGTTATTTTTGTATATAAAGGAACCCCTACTCTTTTCAATAAGTGTCATGGGATCTTTTACATCCCTCTGAGCTACCACCAACTTATGCAGGTTGGGCCTTGGTTCAACATCTCATCCAAAGGCAACACACTCAGGAGAACTTACAATCTGTCATACAAAAAAATATGTTTAATAAAGTCTGTTTTATTAGGAAACATGGTATATTTGGCAAATGATAATATGATTCCTATGAAATATTAGAAATAACTTTTAATAATTGTTTTTCCATTTATTTGGGGGTCTGGGTCTACTTGACATTACTGAAATGTCAGCAGACCAACTTTCAGGTTACTGAGATGAAAAAGTCGAAGTTTCTGTTAACTGAAACTTAACTTTACCAATGTTCAGATGACTGAACCTGTAAAAAGCCAACACTCCAAGCTGAGCTGAACAAGAAATCTGCTCATTTCCACACTGTAGTGTGATTTCAGAGTAGGTATGTGTAAGATGCAGGGGGGTTGGGGGTGGAAAAAATGTAAAGTTAATTTCTTTTATTTCTTTTTAAGTTTCTGTTTTGCAATGAATATTCATATTGGTGCTACAGCTACCATCATGAATATTCAGTGGTATATTTTGGATTTGCTGTTATTGGTTGGTTGGCAGGGTGTGGTTGTGGTTAGGTACGTTGGTTGGATTTAATAAGGGTAGTTTATCGTTCCTATAGTGTTGATGATGAGTGTAGTGTTTGCATTTTCTGTAAGTCATACTCTATATTTTTAATTTGTTTTTGTTTGTAATTGGAGGATTTAACATTGTAGGTTAATATATGTTGGAATTGTGTTCACGGTTTCTGTGTTTTTTGTAGTTGAGGTTAGTCTGTGTTTTGTAATTTTGGTTACAGGATAGTCGGACTTTTGACGTTTCAGGATTTTGACAGTTCATTTTTTCATCTCAATTATGTGGTAGTTCAGTCTTGTACCAAATACAAAAAAATAAAAACTGTTGAAAAAACACAAACCGCGAGTGATGCTGATAAAGATTATTCGGCAGAATGTTTAAATGTTTAAAATCCTAGTTTAATAAGTGCTTTCGGTGGGGTAAGTGCCTCACCTTCATCAGACAAATGTGTTGTAGTACAGTCTTGTGTAGCAGACCTGGATGTCCAAGATGAACCTTGTAAAAGAGGAATAGTATACGCTAAAGAAGAATAAGGAGGATTGGGATTGATAAATCCAATGGTTTATGCAACATCACTGAACTTATATAAACTGCTAAAGTGGATAAAAGAGGGAAATAGTTCATTAATAAGTGTAATGATGAAAGAAAAATATAAGACAATATGGAGTATGATGAGTAAATTTAAAAGAGAAAGAAAAGAAATGAATGGGGAACAGTATCAAGAGAAAATAATATTGTGGAAACTAAAGTTAAGAGAAGTAGAAGAAAAAAGGAAAATATGGTATATTAATATAATAAATATTATTGAACCTATCCATGGGAAAGTTGAGGAAGTTAAAATAAAGGCATTAAAAATCACAACAGAATGGTGCAAAAAAGTATGTAAAATGTAGAGATTTTTTAATGGAGATAATCTATAAAAATTGCCAGTAAAAGCAAATACACCATATAAAAAAATAGAAGAAAGAATTTGAAATCATTGTGGTGAGGTCAAGACAACAGAACAAGTTTCCTTGAAATGTAAAAGGATAAAGAAAGTATGGGAAAAGTTATGTGAAGAAAACTACTTGCAAGGTATTAAGAAAATACAAATACTGATATGTTGGAATATGGTTATTATGAAAATAAAGAAAGGAATTTATAATGAAAATAGAAAATGTTTTATATAACTTGGACTACATGGAATCATAGAATAAATGAGATAAAATTTAATGGAAATGGATACTAGCAGAGATATTAAAAAATAAGATTTTGGTTATGGGAAAAAGAGTTTGGGTCATAAAGTAAATGCAGTTGTAAAGATGAAAATGTAAATAGCCAATGATGGAAAACTGATTATAGAAGAGTGTAAATAATTGTAAATAGTGTGTTATATGTGAATAATGTAAATACTGTAAGCAATGTATTTAATAAAGGACCCATACTCTTTTGCCATGGAATCTTTTACATCCACCTGAGCTACCACCAACTCAAGCAGATGGGGCCTCAGTTTAACATCTCAAATGAAGGATGGCACACTCAGAAGTGCAACACCCCCATTAAGCTACACTGCAGTGTCAGCAATCAATCTACGGGGTCTGGAAATAGAACCCATATCTTTCTGCACCAAAGGTGAGTGTGCCACCTGTTACACCACTGACACTGCAATCACATCTTTGATTTGCTTCCTTAGAGTTCTGACTTTGGATATCCCATAGCTGAACTATATCACTGTTTAAAAGGCTTCTACATCTGTGGAGACAAAAACAAAATCACTCCAGGTCAAACTTAAAAGAGCCTTTCTTAACTTATTACAAGAAATTCTCCAAATCCCTAATGTAATGTGGTAAGAGCTGTAAAGACTTTTTTTAAACAATTACCAATATACATCATTATGTATTTAGTCAGTGAAACCTGCCCCATCACTGATGGTATAAAAGTTGGATTTCTATTATTTTTAGGTACATTTTGCTGAACAAAAATAAAGGTAACTTGGAATGTTCAACATGTAAGTATTTAGCCAATTCAGCACTAATATATCCAGGCATTTAAAAAAAAACATAAATATCTCTGAATTTTGCAGTGCAGTTGAGTTACTTGATATTTAGCAATAGATCCATAAGTTTCAGTGTGACTGAGCAAATATAGCATTTTTTTCTTTGTTTAGTCCTGCATCCTTAACACTTGTTACACTCCTAATATAAATGTATTCAATCAAATGAAAAGCTTTTGCTACTGTCTTAGATAAGTTCCATGTTCCAAGGAAGATATCGGAGGGGACATGCGTTTGTTAATAATGTGGTAGGTGACTTTATTGATAGTCATATGGACCTCAGCAAGTTTCAAGTTGGTATCATGTCAGGTTTGATGTGAAATGATGACATACATTACAAGTATTTATCCCCAAGGATCTGAATACACAATATATACTACATTTGGGTGTAAGAAGATTACTATAACTATTATGGAACCAAGTTCTGGAAGCTGAACAAATGTAGATGGCCTCACATAATTTTCTAAATCCTCATTACATATGATTTTTGAAGGTATCTAGTACACAGAAAACTATACTATATGACCAACATACTACATCTTTGGTATCTCCCTTTTCAGCAGCAAAAATAAATGATGTTGTGCAGTAGAATTTTGTAATACATTTTGGTAAAAGCTACAGTTTTTTTTTAATTTATACTTTTTTGGAATATCTATACAACACACTGATTTCATCTCCTCTTCTAATTACAAAAAAAAAATGCTCATAAAGTTACATTCGTAAAACATGTTCTGTTTTTCCAACATAGAAAGAGAAACAAGTCAAACAGTTGCCAAATAAACCACTCCCCCAAGGAAACACAAGCACTCCTTCCCTTACAGGAGAAAACTCTGGGGTACAACGATACTGTTGTATTAACAGTATAAATCTATATTGTGAGCAAACTCCACTTTTATGAGCTGGAAATGAGTGTGTGTCTGTACAGCCCAAGAAACAAAGAACAAAGAAATAGCTCACATAGCATCAAGTGAATAGGGGAAACCAAGTAGCCCAAACAAAGACAAATGTAGATTAAAATAATCAAAATTTATTGTTACAACAGTCAAGTACTTACATGCTTTAAGTTAATACTTTTTCAAAACCATGTAATACAAACAATTACACTCTTTAAAAGTAACAGTGGTCACATGCCTCTAAATGAAACGGAAGGTCTTAAAGTATCAGCAGAAAAATCTTGCTAACCAACAACTAGAAATAAAATCATTAAGAAATATATTAAAAAGGCAATAATAAACAACATCAATAAATATACCATTAAACTGGTGTATAGATGTGGTGTCTCACATTGTTAATAAAATAAACAGATATAAATTCATTATATGCAAAAAATAATAATAATATAAAAATAAAATAAAAAGACATTTTTAATGAAATATCTATATAATCAGACTAGAGTATAAAATATATAATGTTAAGTTGTCAATCTCGCCTTCATTCTTGCTTGATGGGTTCGGAGCCGATCCCTCGGCTCCGACTCGGCACTTGCTAAGCTCGAGAGTCACTTTTACCAGCTCGAGGCAGCCCCATATCCCATGATGCAAGGCGGTAAGTACCCAGATCTCGTTTGCCGCTTCGCTTATGAGGTCCTCCTTTACCAGCTCCTGGTAAGTGATTCACTACTTTGATATTTAAGCCCTTTTGCTAAAAACCCTTTAATTTTTAGTTTTGTTAATTATATAGATTTTCTGACAGAAAATCCCTGTCTCTTCTAATTTTTTTAGTCAAACTTTACCCATCCCATCCCCCCCCTGTTAGGGTGTGTGTGTGTGTTTTTCTAGTAATACCTTATGGTATTTTATTTAATTTAATTCTTGACTGGTGTGTGTGTGTGTTGTGAAACACCATGTCAAAGGAGAGGGTCTCAGGCTTTAAGAAGTGTGACTCGTGCTGTCAGAAGATGTCTCTGACAGACGGTCACACTTCTTGCCTGTATTGCCTGGGGCCTCTTCACCTGCAGGACTCCTGTGCTATTTGTCATTCCTTCAGCCAGAGAGTCCTGCAGGAAAGACGAAACAAGCTGATACTTAGGGGCCTTCTTAAGCCGGAGGGCTCTCCGCTAAGTCGGCTCCATCTAAATCAGCCAAATCTTGCAAGGCCCAGGCTTCTGTGTCTAAGCATGCGGCCTCGGCTCCGACTCGTTCTGAGTCGAGATCGCCCGCTGGAGCCGATTCTGGCTTATCACCGCACCGATGGCTATCGGTGCCGATTCTGCATCGACCACTTCGTGTCGGCTCCGATCGGTTCCGACCACCATGTGGCACAGGCATTGGTGTCGGCCCGATCGGCTCCAACACCGTTACTTTGTGGCTGTATCGGCTCCGGCTGGTGCCGATGCATCGAGGCTTGCTGTCGGCCCGATAAGTCTTCGGCCCGACAGGATCTATAGTATCGGTTCCGATGGCTCATTCCAGGAAGAGGTCGAGGTCTCCTTCCTTGGAGCCGATACTTTCGGCCCGGCTTCACCTCTCCTTCGAACGGAGCCATCGGAGCCGATCTTCAAGGTCATCCAGACTTTCAGACCATGACCTAGAGAGAGTGGTCAGCAGATTACTTAAGTCACAGGTACTGGCCCAAATGTTACATAGTCCGTCTCAACAGACAACTGTTGGTCCACACCCGTTACAGTTCCTCCTTCAACTCTACCCCAGAGCTTGGAGTTGGAGTCTTCGAATGGTTACTGCTACGGCTGGAGGACAGATACCCCTTCTGTTCCTTCAGCCTCTACTCTTATCTCCTCTCGAGACCTTCCTTAGAGGGATTCGGTGGTCGGGCTTCCATGGTCTCCTCCGAGGGGTGAGTGGCATCGGACCCTTGTCCGAACCCGCTCTTCCCCTTGGAGCCTCGGCCTTGGTGAGCTCGGCTCCGACATCTGCCTCGGAGACTTCCCTTCGGTGGTCCCGGAGTTCCTAGTTCTTCGAACGGGTTCTCTCGGACCTGCCTGGGAGGGAGCATTCGAGGTGATGAAGAGTGTGCTGGCCACTGGTATCAGTCAGCAGTCTGTTCCCGTAGCTCCTCCCTCTATAGTGCCTGTTGACATCTCTGCCACTTCTCTTGCTACAGGACCCAGAGATCCTCTGCCTCAGGTTTCCCCATTGAATTTCCCTCTTCCGAGGATTCTCCTGATGTTTCGGGAGATCCTCCTAGGAAGAGGACTTGTAAGAGGAAACATGTAGACTCCCCGAGTCTGTCACTTCGATACTGACTTTGATGAGTCAGAGGATCCCCTAGATCCTCTGAGGATGTCTCCTTCTCAGACATCCTAGAACTCCTTAAACAGAGGGGAAACTGGCCCACCAACAATCCCTCTGAGGATGAGTCAGTATACCTAGAGGCGTTTGGATCTCGGCCCTCCACCTCCTGGGTGTCTCCGCCTTCACCCCTTATGCAGGTTATTGCCCAAAAGGCATGGGCAGCTCCTGACTCTGTAGAGCCAGTCCCTAGGAGGCCTTCAAAATTTATCACTGCCCCGGGTGACAAGCAATTCCTCACTAAGGGTGTCCCCGCTGATGCCATGGTGGTGGCTGCGCTCACCAAGAAGGAACTTGCAGATCCTTCCGTACCCGCCCATCCTCCTAATAAGGACTCTAGGACCATGGATAGGTACGGTAAGCGGATGTTTTCCTCAGCGCCTTTTGCTATGCTCACTGAATTATTTATGTCACTTCACCAGACTCCAGAGGGATATCCTTAAGGAGCTGGGTGAAGTAGTACAGGATCCTACAGCTGCAGGAGCTCAAGAAAAGATTGCTTCGCAGCTAGGAACCCTTAATTCCATTGCAAACTCCTCCATGCGGCTAATATCATATGCTGCTGATGGAGCCAGTAGAGCCGCAGGTACAGGTGTGGCTCTTAGATGCCAAGCCTGGATGCGGCTATGTGATTTTGCAGATCCCTTCAAGGCGCCCTTCACAAATTCTCCCTTTGATGGGTCAGCTTTGTTTGGCCCTCAGGTGAAGGAAACTTTGACCAGGTGCAAACAGGACGGCAAGACTCTTTCTGCTGTAGGAGTCCGTTTTCCACCCTTCTAGACCTTATCCCAAAGGACAGAAAGGTGGAAAAATGTGGTTCCGTGAATCCCAAGGAGTCACGCCGGATTCACGTGGTCAGTTTACCCCTAGAGGCAGAGGGGTAACAACAACAGACGCCGCTCTAGAGGCAGAGGGGTCCAAAACCAGGGAAACAGAGAGCCTCTCTCTGACAAGCCCTTTCAGCATCCCTGAGATGTTGCCCGGCTGTCCCTCCTTGGAGGCAGTCGGGGAAGATTATCACTGTACCCAGAAGCCTGGCATTCCCTCACTCAAGACAGATGGGTACAGTCGATCATATCCAAGGGTTACATAATTCCTTTCGAGGAAAGTCCTTCCCTCAAATTCCCTTCCAGATGTACCACCCGGTCTAAGGGAAATTGCAGAGTTAGAAGTCTCAAAACTACTGCAAAAAGAGCCATTCAGCCAGTTACAACAGACCATTCAGAGCCCGAATCTACTCAAGGTTCTTTTGGTCCCCAAAAGACGGAGACTGGAGACCAATATTGGATCTCAGCAGACTCAACAAGTCTGTGAGGAAGACAAGATTCCAATGGTCACTCTTCAGTCAATTCTGCCCTTCTTACAGAAGGACAACTGGATGTGCTCAATAGATCTTCAGGATGCGTCTATCACATCAAAATTCACAGACGCCCAGGAGATTTCTCCGCCGGCTGGGGTCCAGTCATTTCCAGTTCAGAGCCCTGCCCTTTGGTCTCACTCACAGCCCCCAGAGTGTTCACCAAATGCATGGCAGTGGTCACGGCTCACCTGAGACGCCAAGGATTCCAGGTGTTTCAGATCTCGACGACTGGCTCCTGTCAGCCACCACCAGGCATCAGCTTATACAAGCCAGGGATTACACAATAAATCTTTGTTCTCATTTGGGCATCTCGATCAACTTCGAAAAGTCATCCTTATCGCCCTACCAGTCTATTACCTTCATAGGCGCAAACTTAAACACTGTTCGGATGTCAGCTACCCTTACAGATCAAAGAGTTTCAGACATTCAGAGTCATGTCAGGATCATTCTGGCCAACAAGAAAGTACAGGCCAGAATGGTTCTAAAGGTATTAGGTCTCATGGCTGCGGCCATTACTCTTCTTCCCCTGGCTCGATTCTATATGCGCCTTCTTCAGTGGATGCTGTTCACACAATGGTCATACCAACAACTTCCAATGCGTCACCAGATTCTGGTGACACAGACTTGCAAAGAGCATCTTGCTTGGTGGATCACATCTCCTCAGGTTCACCAAGGCAGGTACTTTGTACCCCATCCCCGATAGCCACTGTCACCACGGATGCCTCCCTGATCGGGTGGGGGTCATTATCAGGCAGGATGGTTCATGGACGGGCAGCCGCTCGAGTACCATCTGCACATAAATGTCCTGGAGATGAGAGCAGTGCTTTTAACGCTGCAAGCCCTCAACGACTTTCTTCCCGTAGGGACAATTGTAGTCCACACAGACAACATGTCTGTAGTTTGGTATATCAACAAACAGGGCGGAACCAAGTCCTACCCCTTGTGTCGAGAAGCGCTCAGACTATGGCAATGGGCGATCTCCTCTCATCGGCTTCTGGTAGCAACACATATCCCTAGGAAAACCAACATTGTAGCGGACAGATTGAGCAGAGCTATTCTCATGCCTCACGAGTGGTCTCTCAAGCAATCTATAGCGGAAGAGATTTTTCTGGAATGGGGTCGTCCATGTTGCGATCTTTTGCTACTCCCCAAAACAGCAAATGTCCAGACTTCTTCTGCCTCTTCCTCTATCAGGCCATCCCCAGAGACGCTCTGACCCAGGATTGGCCCCAGGGACTTCTTTATGCCTTCCCTCCATTTCCTCTGATCCTCAGGTTATCCAGAAAGCTACCGCTTTGAGAGCCAAATTGATTCTCATTGCCCCTTACTGGCCTCGACAAGTTTGGTTCCTGCTCCTCCATCATCACCTTTTGGTGCAGCCGTGGCATCTGGACCCAGTGCCAGATCTTCTGATTCACCAATCGGGTCAGCTGCACCGGTCAATCCCTTCTCTCAACCTCACAGCATGGTTGCTCCACTTCCTTCCTTAGCCAGGTTTCCTTTGATCTCTAACCCAGTTAGAGACATCATAGTAGCTTCGCTAAAATCCTCTACCAGGAGGATTTATACAAGCAAATGGAAACGCTTTCTCTTATTGGGCTAAGGCCAAGAATATTGATCCTTTTACTGCCCCTGTTCAGGCAGTCCTGGACTTCTTAGCAGAGGTTTTTCATGCAGGCTCCTCTTCTTCCACAGTCAGAGTTCAATTGGCTGCTATTTCCAATTTTCATGTCGGGATAGCAGATCATAATATTATGTCCCATAGGCTCTGCAGGGCCTTCTTGAAAGGAATTTTCCTACTAAAGCCTCCAATCAGGAATCCTCCTCCTCAGTGGGATCTAAATTTAGTGCTGACATCCTTGATTCTTCCCCCCTTCGAGCCAGCTGTTTCTTGTTCCCTGAAATATCTTTCTTGGAAAACTTTATTCCTAGTGGCTATTACATCGGCCAGGAGGGTGTCTGAACTTCATGCTCTTCGTTCGACCCCTATTTGGTTTTTCACAAAGACAGAGTATCTTTGAGAACTAACCCAACCTTTTGCCTAAGGTCGCTTCAAAGAACAATTTGAATCAATCCATTGATCTCCTGTATTTTTCCTAACTATTCAGATAGAGCTGAACAAAAGCTACATTATCTTGATGTCCACCGTCAACTTAGATATTATTTGGACAGAACAAAAAATTTAGAAAATCTGATCAACTTTTTGTTTCCTATGGATAATAAAAAGGCCTTCCTGTTTCTAAAGTGACCTTGTCCAGATGGCTTTCTTCGGTCATCTCTGAAATTTATCTGCTCAGGGGAAAACAGCTGTGCTCAAAACCTAAAGCACATTCAACTAGGAGCTTAGCTACTTCTACAGCTTTTCAAGCCAGACTTCCTTTAGACACTATTTGTGCAGCGGCCACTTGGGCCACTCCTCACACTTTTGTTTCCCATTACAAATTGGACTTGGCCTCCAGGGACAGAGCCAGTTTTGGCTCTACAGTCCTCAAGAGTTTGTTCCATTGAGCCACCCAGGATAGAGGTGCTAGGACGCTGTCCCATCAAGCAAGAATGAAGGCTAGATTGACAACTTAACATTAAGAAGTTATGTACCTACCATAACGCTCCATGTTAGTTGTCTTCTCGCCTTCTTTCTTGGACCCTCCCTCCTTCCCCTGGCCTGACAGACCTTGTTATAAGAAACTGTTATGCTGAAGACCATTCAGACCTGGTCCTTCTTCCATCTGTAAGTTTTCTTTCTTCCTTTGGGAAGTATTTTATGCTTGGTGCTATTGCCCTTTGTCATCAAACGAGATCTGGGTACTTACCGCCTTGCATCATGGGATATGGGGCTGCCTCGAGCTGGTAAAAGTGACTCTCGAGCTTAGCAGCCGAGTTTGAGCCGAGGGATCGGCTCTGAACCCATCAAGCAAGAAAGAAGGCGAGAGAAGACAACTAACATGGAACGTTATGGTAGGTACATAACTTCTTATTATATATAATTGACTACTTCCTAAGCAGAAACAGTGGTTAAAAATTCTAAAACTTGTAAAAATTCACAACTTAGTTGCCACTGATTTCAGTACCAAGTTAATGGATATATTCATTTAAACCTGGAGAATGAGGTATTTAATCTTAATTGCCACATCAACTCCGTGAAATTGATGTGGGTCTCTCAGTGACCATCATGTCCATCTGGTGTCACGATTTCAATGATTCCAAAATTAAACTTTTTTAAATTCCTCACAATCCAAGGAGCATTTATAAAGTCCACTATTGTTGTTTTTCCTATTAATGTCATAGTGGTGATCTTTTGCAGAAAGGTATTTTGGTCTTACCTTTATAAAAAGATGGACAACTGGAGCAAATGGCCAAATAAATCACATCTGATATGGAGCAGTTACCATTCATGATATTATGTAAGCAGCAAAACTGTAAGGATACACCACGAGAATAATTCCTAAAATCTTCTTTATTCAAACAAATGACAGAATGGATGTCCTCAGATTCACATGTCCACATTATAGCTTATCAGATCAATTAAACTAGATGTCACATTCTTTTTATACATTATATTAACGGTTAACTATGTCAAATATTTTAAAACTACATTTTTACATAAATTATTTAACCAAATCTAATTATTATAACACTCAAACACCATCATCAAAAACATATCAAAATCAGAATAAAACAGAATGAAACTCATACATAATGACCTCATAAGTCATGTCATCCATTTGTTTTGTTTTAACCGTCTAATAATAACTATAGTCAAGGAGACTTCATTTCTTCATCTGGCTATTCAAAAATATCCATGATCACTAAGTTTAGACATTAAACATCAAATGTAACAAAGTTCATATCATATTCCTTTCACATTAGTATTTTGCGATCCAGAACATCTGCTAAAACAAATGAATATGGATTCTTTATCCTATCTATTATATGTTCAGCCGTCACAGTTGCCATAATATATATCGCTAAAGGATATTTTATATGTATAAAGAATATCAACATCAACCATCTATATGTATATATTATATATTTCATAAAGTAGCAACATATAATATTTGTAACCCAGCATTATAATATGAAACGGATTTCACATATCTGGTAATCTTATTTTCATATATAAATCAAATAAATTTAAAAATTGCACCATAGGTGCATCAATATTGCAACGTAATCACTGGGTTCTATCTTACATCAATTTCATCATCTTATATATATTCATCTTTTAATATATTCAATATACAAGCATAACGGTTACAGCAGAGGGCTATATCCATATGTCAAACATATGATCTCATAACTTATCATACAGTGATTGAGAAAAATACATTTTTTTTTTGAAATAAACTGAATCTTATTCTGTGTTTCATGTGAGTCAAAGATGGTAATATGCTCACTGAATTAAAAGTAAAAAAAAAAAAAAAAAAAAAAAAAAAAACATATTGGTTTTCATGCCAATCACTGTATATAAGTTATGAAGATCATATGTTAAAAAGTTTTTTGAATATATGGATATAGTTGCATACATTCCTTATGTATCTTGTATATTGAATATATTACGCATATTAAAAGATGAATATATATATTAATATGCAAGTAATAGTTTTATAAAGATAGAAAGAATTGATAATAGGGCACAATATGAGCCTTTGGTAATAAGGTAGCCACATTATTGCAATATTGATATATGCACCTATGAATTTATTTTTTAAAATTTATTTTTTTAAAATTTATTTAATTTATATATAGAAAATAAATTATTTTAGGAGATATACATATGTAATGTCTTTCCAGAATGTGAAAGAATAGATCCGTTTATATTATACGTTAGAACAAATATTATATGTTGCTACAGAAACTTTATAAGAATAATATATAATATATACATATAGATGGTTGATGTTGATACATTCTTTTATACATATAAAATATCCTTTTAGCGATATATATTAGGATCGCATTATGTGGCAACTGAAATAGCAGGCGGCGCAATATAATAGATAGGGATAAAGAATCCATATTCATTTGTTTATTTTTAGCCAAGATGATTCTGATCGCTTGCAAAATATACTAATGTGTAAGAAAGGAATATAGTATAAGACTTTGTTACATTTGATGTTTAATGTCTTCTAAACTTAAAGTGATAGTCATGGAATATTTTTAGATAGGGCACCAATATTAGATGAAATGAAGTCGTCTCCCTTGACTATAGTTATTATTATAAGGACAGTTAAAACAAAACAAATGGATGACATGACTTATGAAGAAACGAATGTTATATTTATAAAGGTCATTATGTATAGGTTTTCATTCTGTTTTTATTCTGATTTTAGATATGTTTTTTGATGATAGTTTGAGTGTTTTATATTAATTAGATTTGAAATGTTATTAAAATAACAATTTAGTAACAATATAGTTTTAAAATATTTATAAAATGTGAGCGTTTGACATGATTATTGCTCTGTATACTAGATAGAAACAACGTATGCTGCTTTAAGACACATTCTGTTAAAGTCAGGTGTAAGAGTTTTGTGTTAATTGATGAAACAACCACTTAATTAATGCTTAAAACACGAGATTCGATTGGTTAATATAATGTATAAAAAGAATGTGGACATCTAGTTTAATTGATCTGATGAAGCATGCGCATAGCATGTGAAAGCGCTTATCCATTCTGTCATTTGTTTGAATAAAGAAGATTTTAGGAATTATTCTCGTGGTGTATCCTTACAGTTTTGCTGCTTACATTTGTTCTTGACTGTTTGCTGAAAGGATACTTTGGGAGTCAACGATATTTTTTGACATTCATGATATTATCTTAATGAGCAGTAATTGTTTAGATTAATATGCTCTTTTTCTAAAATGTAAATATACTGTGGACAGGAAAACAAAGTTATGGGTTCCTTTTGCCCTGTGAACGTTATTATGTTTTTTATTGTTTCAAAAATACCTTTCAGGTCCTACCCATCTTAAAAACAAAAGTGGATTAGTTGCCTAATATTCAAAGCACGTTTGTTAGTTTTAAAAATATTCCAATATTTCCTCATTATCTCTTTAATGTAGTTTGATTCACTATTGCATTTTAACTCCAAGGATCACATACACTTTTTGTAATATCTTTATTACCAAGTTTCACTTTATTCCTAAGCTGGTTGACATTCTTAATCTGACTGCTACATATACCCAATGGATATATATTTCTTACCCCACTCTACAGTTACCTCTGCGCTAATATTACTAAGTAGTTCACATGGATAAGCTCTAATGGCATCTCAAATAGTTTGTTCTTCTCCTATATGAAGAGGTCACAAGTTGAGTTAATTCTAATGAGTCTAACAAGTTGACCTTTAATCATATTTTTCTTAAATGTCAAAGGGTGGAAACTCTTGTAGTGCAGATAAATGTTTGAGAATGTTGGTTTCTGGTAAATGGTAGAATCAAACTGGCTACCATTCTTAAAAACTGTAATCTCCAAATAGTTCACCTTGTCCACTGTATGTGTATATATGAACTTCAGGAAAGAAGCAGTATTACCTATATACTCAATAAGTTTCAACATTCTTACCCACAGAATGAAAATATCAATCAGGTAGCATAAATAAAAATTCCAACACATTGTTTATATGGAACTAAACACATATATTTTTCCCAACTAAGCATTATATGGTTCACATAGACAGGAGCAATTAATTTGCCTGTAATATTCACCTGTTAAGTAAATGTGGGCAGCCGCGGTGGTGCAACAGTTAGCGTTGCCACCTCACAGCAAGAGGTTCTCCAGTTTGATCCTCGGCTGGGGTGCCTTCTGTGGAGAGTCTGCATGTCCTCCCTGTGGTCGCATGGGTTTCCTCCGGGTGCTCCGGTTTCCTCCCACATCCCAAAGACATGCTGTAGGTGGGCTGGATACTCTAAATTGGCCCTAGGTGTGAGCATGTGCATGTGTATGCCTTCTGTGGAAGGTTGGGTGCCAAGCTGGCAATTCGACACCATAAAACTCCACTGCTAATCATGAGCAGACGGGTGATCCACTGTGGTGACTCCTAACCGGGAAAAGCCAAAAGAAGAAGAAGAAGATTCACCGGTTAAGTAAATAAAATTGTTACATAAAGTAAGTTCCATAAATCCCATCAAAGGTTTAATGACTTTACTGTCAAGGTGTTCAAATTCTAGTAATGCAGAGTGAAAAACCTCTACTCCTGTCTGGTGTGGAATACTTGTAGTTATGTCCACCACATCTATGGTTAAAAAACTAATGTTCTCACTGTATTCTAACTGGGTAAATTTACTCAAAAAGCCGCATGAGTCTTTTAAAATGTGCTTTTGAATAGATAGGGTGTCTTCCAATGTTCTGTCAATAAGTACAACTAGGGGGTATGTTTTTTTTTAACCCTGTACTGCCACAATCAATCTATAGGGTGGGTCAATAATATTTTGTGTACCTTGGGAATTCTGCAAAGAACTGGTACAACTGGGCTCTTGTTAGCCAAAAAGTTGTAGCAGTCTCAAAATCTTGAGAAAGGGCATCTTCCAAAAATATATACATTTGTTTGCATGTTATAGTAATTTCATTTTTTAGAAACTAGTGTGTATTTCTCAGAGTCCTGTAGTATGTAAATTTTTTCCCACATAGTCCATTTTGTCTGCAATCACCATCCCACCACCCTTGTCAGGTTTCATTATTCTAATTAAAGCATCATGGGTTAAAGTAGATAAAGTGCTTCACTACAGGATAAATTAGAAAAGTGGTATTGTCCTAATCTCTCAAAGTTTTGTAGATCCTTTTCTCAGGCTTTTTGAAAAATAGTTTCTGCACTGTTCATGTTAGGGTTACATGTACTTTTCTTTCTCAGCTTATCATTGCTCATAAACAGTTTTTTACCCCTTCCTCAAAATTAATAGCTAAAATTCAGTTTAATACTAAATAATTTAAATTCCAACATCAGATCTGATGTATCTGTTTTTTCTTTGTGGAATAAAGGTAAAACCTCTTTTCAAATTATGAAAAGTATTTTTTGCTAACATTTAAATGACTATAGTTAAAAAACTGAACACTTTAAAAGTTAGAAACTTGCCATAATGGGTAGAAGTAATAGTTTCTTTATCATTAAAAGATAATTCCACTTGTCCCTGTTGTCCTTTCACTTTTGTTTCCCCTTCCTCTCCCTCTCCTTCCCAGTACGCTGATTGATTGCATGGGGGATTATTGAGAAAATAAAGGTCCTGAAAGTTTATGGCCCTGTTTCATAGTCTGTCAGACCTGCAAAGTAAGGGGGACTCTAAAGGGTCATTAAGTGTATTAACATTTTCTACATGTGAGGTCATATTCTGTTCAGTATAGCGTTGATATCACACTGATTCTGAAAATGGTACCACTTCTTTTCTAAAGATATGTCGTACATCAGTTTCTATATCCTATCTTACCTGAGATGTGCAATCTCCTGTTTGCATTTGCATTTTTGTTTAAATGTCCTAGTAGGGTTGGGAAGTGCATTTTTGAAGCATAATTATTTTCATCTCTAATCTTTTGTTGTGTTTCATAGATTTAATAATGTTACACTGTTCATCAATTTTTAAGAAAATTCTCTCATATTTGCTTTTAATATTAGTGATATTAGTCCAGTATAACTTCAAATATACCGCTTTGCAGTCTGAACTTATTAGAGAGAATGATACGTGGGGGGTACAGTAGCTCCCTATATTTGTGAGGATCAAGTTGAGGATGTTGTTACCCTTGTGGGAGTTTTAACTAGTATGTTCATATCAATGAGCTTCAGGAATTTCTGGGCTTGCCTGGTTGTATGTTTCCCAGTTTATCGATTGATAGTTGAAGTCTCCAAGAATTACGGTGTTTGATCCTATGCTTAGCAGTTCAAGTTAGTGTAGGTATCTTGTGTGAGTGCCTAGGTCATGGAGGGGGCTCTATACCCAGCAATAATATGATAAGGGGTTTTGCCTATGGTAGCTTGGATATGCTGAATTTCTAGATCATCATACTGGTTTACCAGTCTGGAGGTGTAATTATTTTTGTAAAGGTTGAGACACCTCCCCCTTGTTTCCCTTCCTGAATGGTACCTGCTCTAAAAGTGTAAAAGGCATTTAAGCCCTGCACTGCTGGGGTGCTTTGGGTCCCCTTAAAACATGTCACAGTTACCATGCAGATGTCTATGTCCTCCAGAGTGAGCAAGGTTGTAGGGAGTGGAATGTTTCTTACTCAAACTTCTGGCATTAAGCAGCAGTACCTTCATTTTGGTTTGAGTAGGTTTAGTAGGTTGACATTGCCTGAAAATGTATTATGGGAGTAGACAAAGGTTTTACCAAAATTGGAAAGCGTAGGAAGGAGAGGTATGGGCCATCCCTAGCAAAGCAGCACTGACTGTCTACCATGTCCTCCCAAGCTGACAGGTATTGCACCTCCTTTGAATGGCACCAATTACTAAGCCAATTGTTAGTCAATCATTTTCTGATGGTATTTTGGCATCATCTTTGGTAAAGGTAAAATCCTGCTGAATGCTCAACTAATAACTGCCTGAGAGACATAAATTGAGAGCTCTATTATGTATTTCTTCATGTAGTCCAAGAAGGTACATCTCAGATACTTTATACAGACATGTAGTATGACAGAGTCATACTGGTACCTGTTGTGTAAAGACACGTGTGTATGGGTGAGCTGATGAATCTTGGCACCTGACAAGGTAATCATCACTCGTTCCTTGCACAACCTGGTGAGGGTACATCTGTGTGTTTTACTGCAGAGTCATCTATGTTTAGGACATATGATATAGGGGTTGCCTGCCCAGTGTGCTTTGTTTCTGTTAATTAGTAACCCCTGTTCTTATGTGTGTTGGAGGGTTTTGCATTGATGTCATTCCTATGTGTTGTGAGGTGACGTTGAGGCATATTGCCTGTGGGGAATTTAAGGACTTAGTCTTTGTAGTTTTGGTAGGTTTGAATATAATACATCAGCATAAAATTTAGTGTAAGCATTGCAGGTGTTTGAGAGTGACATATGAATTAGCTTACTGCTGATGATTTTTTTTCCTAGTAACGCATTTGTGAGAGGTATTTGTCTCCAGTGATAATAGGTATAGACATCTCTCACATACTGTGCTATGTTGTTTTAGCAGCAAAGCCAAACCAAAAAAACTGTAGATTCTTCACCAAGCCTGCCCACAAAGATTCCAAAGGAAAGAAGTAAAAAACAGGTACTGGCCACCACGCTGAACAGCTTCAAAACTTTTATTTAAAACACAATTAAAAACACAGGAATGAGCGCTTTCGGGACCAAGCCCTTCTTCAGATACAAAGCTCAAATGAAACGGCAGTTTTTATATAGCTCTTCAGTTAACATTCAGTACCACACCCTCCTTTTCTTTAGTGCAGGTCTTAAAGGTATAGCCCCATTTAAACCTGGGGGTTTGTATGCTGCTAGCTCAATGATTCATTTAGTTTCATTCAGCGCTGTCTCATTAATCAAATCATCTCCCTTTTTGTTTTTATTTACACATTGTATAATCATAAACTTAAACTTAGAAATGTGCTGGAAAAGTGCATTATGTTCATGTTTTAATCTTACAGAGGACAAATGGTTCAAAATTCTGTTTTTCAGCATGCAGTTAGTTTTTCCTACATAGAATGATCTGCAGTCCTGACAGACAGCCAGGTAAACAACATTCTTTGTTCTGCAAACTGCATACAAATCAAAACAGTATTGTTTTCCTGATACAGGATGTACATAGGATTCTGCCTCCACAATGTACTGGCATGCTTTACAATTTCTGCACTTTCATGTACCTGCACGTTGTGTCAAATTGTTCCTACTTTTTTTTGTCTTCCCTTCATGACATAATAAATCCTTCAGATTTGTATTTCTTCTAAAGCCAAAAACTGTTTTTTCTCCCAGTACCTTGACTATTTGTTCATCTGTCAGCAAAACATTCCAATTCTGTTTTATTGTATCACATATTCCCCCTACATTATTACTATATGTTAACATTAGCCTCACATTATCCTTCTGTGAGGCTCTAGACTAAACAGGTGTTCCTTCTTGTTATCTATGGGAGAACCAAGGCCTAGACCTATTACTCCTGTATTGTTTACTCTTAGTAATAGCATCTTTTACTCTATTTTCATTGTATCCCCTTTGACAGAGGTTACTCTCTAACTTGTCTATTTCTTGTTCAAAATGTGTATCCTGCATACATATACATGAAATTCTATCAATCTGCCCTCTTATTATACCATTGAATGTATACCTTGGATGCATGCTGTCATAAGATAGAATGCTATTCTTCCAACAGTTTTTTCTGAATAAGGTTGTGTCCAAAACTCCATTCTCATCCCTCAGCAATTTTACATCCAAAAAATCCAAAGCTCTACTGGAATACTGCATGGTGAATCTAGGGAAAGTGGTTGTAGATTCCAAATATTGAACACATTTTTGTAAATCCGTGACCCCCCCATAACAAAAAACGTCATCTACAAAATGCACATAAATAATTAACTTGTCCTTCCATGGATGTTGTCCTCCACATATAAATTCATTCTCCCAGTAAGCCAACACTAAATTTGCGTAAGTGTTAGCACAGGGTGTGCCCATGGCCATCCCCTGCTTCTGGTGATAATATGCATCTTGACACATAAATGTGTTATTTTCTAACACTATTTTAAGCAGCTCACTTATCAGCCTAATGTTATCAAGTTCAAAGTTAGCTACTTGTGATAGTATGTGTTTTATGGCTGATATGCCGTTGGTATTGCTAATGACGCTAAAATTCTTTACATCTAGTGTAACCATAATATAGTTCTTCCCAAGATACATAAAGATCTGGTTGCCCCCCCCCCCCCCCCCACTGAGACCTATTGTTTCAGGCAGGGGTTGGGTCACAGAGAATGTATCCATTTGGATAGAATCCACATTGAAAAAATTTTTAGATAAATTTCCTAGTATACTAAGGGATACAGGACACTTCTTAACATTGTTGCATGAGTGTGTTACACGGAATGAAGGACAGAACTATATTATGGTTACACTAGATGTAAAGAATTTATTTAGTGTCATTAGCAATACCTATGGCATATCAACCATAAAACACATACTATCACAAGTAGCTAACTTGGAGATTGACAGCATTAGGCTGATAAGTGAGCTGCTTAAAATAGTGTTAGAAAATAACATATTTATGTGTCAAGATGCATATTATTGCCAGAAGCAGGGGGGTGGCCATGGGCACCCCTGTGCTAACACTTATGCAAATTTAGTGTTGGCTTACTGGGAGAATTAAGTTATATATGGAGGACAACATCCATGGAAGGACAAGTTAATTTTTTATGTGCGTTTTGTGGATGACGTTTTTTTGTTATGGGGGGGGGGTCATGGATTTACAAAAATGTGTTCAATATTTGGAATATACAACCACTTTCCTTAGATTCACCATGCAGTATTCCAATAGAGCTTTGGATTTTTTGGATGTAAAATTGCTGAGGGATGAGAATGGAGTTTTGGACACGACCTTATTCAGAAAAAAATATTGGAAGAATAGCATGCTATCTTTTGACAGCATGCATTCAAGATATACATTTAATGGTATAATAAGAGGGCAGTTTGATAGAATTTCACGTATATGTATGCAGGATACACATTTTGAACAAGAAATAGACAAGTTAAAGAGTAACCTCTATCAATGGGGACCCAATGAAAATAAAGTAAAAGATGCTATTACTAAGAGTAAACAATACAGAAGTAATAGGTCTAGGCCTTGGTTCTCCCATAGACAACAGGAAGGAACACCTGTTCAGTCTAGACTAGAGCCTCACAGATGGATAATGTGAGTCTAATGTTAATATATAGTAATACCATAGGGGGAATATATGATATAATAAAACAGAATTGGAATGTTTTGCTGACAGATGATAAAATAGCCAAGGTAGTGGGAGAAAAAAACATTTTTTGGCTTTAGAAGAAATACTAATCTGAAGGATTTATTATGTCATGAAGGGAAGACAGAAAAAAGTACGAACAATTTTATATAACTTGCAGGTACACAAAAGTGCAGAAATTGTAAATCATATGAGTACATTTTGGAGGCAGAATCCTATGTACACCCTGTATCAGGAAAACAATACTGTTTTGATTTGTATGCAGATTGTAGAACACAGAATGTTGTTTACCTGGCTGTCTGTTGGGACTGCAGCTCATTCTATGTAGGAAAAAAATACTATATGCTGAAAAACAGAATTCTGAACCATTTGTCCTCTGTAAGATTAAAACGTGAACATATTGCACTTTTCCAGCACATTTCTAAGTATGAAAATCATAAGTTTATGGTTATACAATGTGTAAATAAAAACAAAAGGGGAGGTGATTTGAATAATGAGACAGAGGTGAATGAAACTAAATGGATCATTGAGCTAGCAGCATACAAAATCCCAGGTTTAAATGTGGTTATACCTTTACGACCTGCACTAAAGAAAAGGAGGATGCAGTACTGAATGTTAACTGAAGAACTATATAAAAACTGCAGTTTCATTTCAGTTTTGTATCTGAAGAAGGGCTTGGTCCCAAAAGCCCTCATTCTTGTGTTTTTAACTGTGTTTTAAATAAAAGTTTTGAAGCTGTTCAACATGGTGGCCAGTACCTGCTTTTTTCTTCTTTCCTTTGTTTTAGCAGCAAGTGGTTGTCAGTCAGCATGAGGCAATTCTTACATTGCCTTAATATACCCAACAATATTGGGTTGACTACAGGAATTGTGGGGAATTGTTGATCCATGGGGTAATCAGGAGAGGTCTATATCACATCATCGAAATCAAAATCCATTGAACACCTCTTCTTCGACCCATTTTAATTAAAACCTCACGTCATCAAACTTTTGTTCCATCGAAATATTTCACTACTGTAAGTAACTTGTGGGCCAACATAACAACTGCATCAAAAATACAAAAATTTAAACCTCACCCTGGTGGGGGGCTGCACCACCCACACCCCCTCTAATTAAATATACCAACTCCGAGATCAGAACTACAGCAGGGAAAAGGACAAATTTCCTGAGTCTGTTGACTGTTGTGCACTGAACACAGCTTGTTTCCTTCCTTTTTACATCAAAAATTTTTATGGTAGCATTTGTTATCAGCTCTAGTAATCTCTTAGTATTTGCAGCTCACCATATAGTTCTTTGTCTTGATTTAAAAACATTGAACAAGTGCAACTCAGTACATGTAATACTAAAGAGGCTAATACAACTACCAATCAGAAAAGCTAAAAAAAAATATTAATTAAGGGGCTACAGAGTCTGTCAATCAGGGGACTGTATGATTTAAAAATCCAGAGTGACTTGTAACGGGATATGAAAACTGAATCTCTGAGATTTACAGCACAGCTACTATTATAAAACAAAGGTAACTGAAATATAATTCAATTGTATGGGACATGGTTTACAGGAGAACAAAAGAAATTAAAATTCCTGGGACATGTTTTGCAGGAAGACAAAGTAACTAGAAAGTAGAATGACATAAGGAATTTCTAATAGGGTTTGTTTAGTAAGGAGCAAGCCAAGTACAGTTCGTTACAGACATGGTCAATACAGTACAAGACAAAGAAGATTTAAAACTTCTCTGCAGGCTGTATAAAACAGCAATTTAACACAGCTGAAGTGATATGAGATTAATGGAAGCAGAACCACAACACTCCCAATGCTGAACTAAAGCTCAAGACTTCAGGCTAGTTAGATAGAATAAAAATTGCTTTAAACCCAGTACTATTACTGCTGAGACTCTAGCCAGAATACTGTGGAATCAGATATATTAAAAATGCAGAGCAACAACTTTTTCATGAAAAAGGACAATAAGTGCAGGGAAAATGCACAGAATGTGCTATGTACTCTCACAGCTGAGACTCTAGTTATAACACTGTACCACCAGTTACGTTAAAGAGCACAGCAGACAACATTTTCACAAAAATAGATAAAAAAATTAGTAAAACCTGTATAAATGTACAGGTGTCAGTAAGTGCTAGTATAAAATGCAATAAAATGTGAAAAAAGAGCTAGTGAGTTGGCCAAAATTAAAATAGGGTTTAAAATCATGGGAGAAATGAGAGATAAAGAGATATGTAAAAGATAACAAATTTCTTCTGAAATATAACACCTGGTTATACAATAAGCTAGAGGATCTAGAAAAAAAAAAAATATATATATATATATATAGAGAGAGAGAGAGAGAGAAGGCACAATGTCAGAATTTTTGTGGTGCTAAAAAAGATTAAGGGAAAAATATGAATTATTTTCCATCTTATTGTATTCCTAAATTCCTTAATTTACAAGAAAGGCATAGAAAGGGCCTATGATTCAATAGGTAAGCAAGATTCCTTCAACCCTCTTTCTGCTCTAAGATCTACAGTAATATAATGTCTGTTATTTCTTGACAAAGAGCTAATCCAAAAGCCAGCTTGGATAAAAGCACCTTTAAATTTTGGTCAGCATATCATATGATTTGATAATGACTATTCTACTAAAACAACTGAAAAAAGAAAACATGCTGGGTTTTAGTCACAATAAAGCAAACGAACATTAATGCTTAAATCATTTTTTTAGCAGAATGTTCCTAGAACTTTTAACAGCACTAAAGAAGCAACATCATTCATAAAGAACATCATTTCTGCTTCTAAAGACATGGACTCGGCATCTATGACTCTAAAGAGATATCTTGAGAAAACAGCATGGTTTGGTACTACAAAGAAAAACATGGTCAAACTTCAGAACTACTACCAATCCTCTAAGAATCCCCAGGTTCAATGACTGTTAAGAATCTTTTCAAATCACCATAGAGTTTCCTTCATTGTATAACCATCAGAAGATCAAGACAAAAACTTGTGTGTGAGCAATACACATTACAAATATTATACCTGCAGCAAATTTTAACTCACACTCAAACATGTAAATAAAAAAAACATAACCAATTCACTATTTTTTCTTCTCTCCTCACTGTTGTATTCTTCTATTCTCTAATATTTCCTTCTGTCTTACCTTTATATTAAAATATTTTCACCTACGAAATCCACTAAGAATCTAAAACTGTCTTCCTGTATATTGTATCCATTTATTTATTTTACTTTTTAGGCTATCATTTTTGTCTATATTATTCATCTACAGACTTCCTTATGGATGTAGATTATTGGCATCACTTTCTTTATAGCAGTTGTTGAACAAGATATATAACTTCTACCAAGTTGCAGTTACTGTGGTCTTCTCAGTAAATTTTTATATTATTATAGATAATGTACTGTTTAGATGTTGACATGTTTTTGTAGTCTTCCACTCTGAGGTAGCAACAGTGTGTACTGTTGATAAATTTGAATATTAGAATTTTACTTAGTGAGGAGTTTGGTTTTAAACACTTTGTTACTAATTTAAAGATTTTTGCATTTTAAAACTTAAACTGAGTCAGTATGAAAAATTATACAATTTTGTAGTATGTACATGAGAGTTTATCTTTAAGTATTTTATTACCATTTTATAGATGTTTGCCCTTCAAAACTTAATCTGAGTCAGAGCAAAAGTTTTTTCGGTTCTTTAGTGTGCACATGGGAGGAAAATAAAAGTTTGCTATTTGCTGTTCTGGCAGCTTTTCTCTGCATGCATTTATGTGAAACTGCATTTCTCTTCCAGTCTTTGGCACAAGTACAACAGGAAACAATTTTTCCCCTTCATGCAATCTGTCTTTGTTATATTAACAGTCAAAGTTGCTGGGATTACTTTTCTAATAATTACATACAACAGTTATATTACAGTGGCACTAATACGGTGGTTAGGAACTTTTTTTTAATCTTTGGACTTAGGATTTGATTCTGAATGTTTAGAATAAATAAAGTCACTCATTATTTTCAGGTGATAACCATTTATTGCAGCTTTCCTCTCTTATTTCCTTCATAATTGGACATCAACAGACATCTTTGCATTACTTTACATTCAGTGGAGCACTTGTGCTTAAGTACTAGATCCTAATTTAATAGTTGAAATGGTCCCCATTATTTAAGTATAATCTAGTTCTTGTATTGCATATCCATCGTATGGTGACTGACTCAGAAAAACTGTTTTGAAAGAAACCTTTTACGGACAAAGGGATGCTGGTTATAGACCATTTTATCACTTTGCCTTGAGTTTCTTTGTTAATAATGAACACATCTGTCTGTTTGCAACAAAATTGATGTAGTACAATGTCTCTATAGTTCTCAAACATTCTATAACTTAAGAAAATAAAAATATTATTGTTTAAGCTCTCATTTTAAAAGCAGTCTACATTAAGTTCTGCTTTGCTGTACAAATACAACAGAAAAGAAATTGATGAAGGAAGAGGAAAGAAGGAGAGGAGAAAAAAAGGGAAAGGAAGGGGATGAAAAAGAAGAAGGAGAAAAAAGAAAAATGTTCTTAACATCACGGCTAGAAGTCTGGTGCTATGATTCTCATTTTAGCTTCATTTTTATAATTACTTATTTATTTATTTATTTACATTTGTTGACCGGGAGTGTCTGACTGGAAGTAGGTCCATTTTCAGCGGAGGCCAGGGGAGAAAAGATCCACAGTTAAAATAAACAGACTGTAGTTACATTGGATTACATAGTGATTAACAATTTAATATAGCAATTACTTACAACATATTTACAGATGAAGAACATAGTATATCAGTAGACAACTAGAATCTTTATCTGCGAAGTACATAACAGACATTAACAAATGTTACAATAAGAAGTTCCTGCTGTATAATAAGTACTAGGCTTATGAGCATCTGAGCTTGCTATAATCAAGGTAGTTAGTGGAGTGGAAAGAAAGGTAGTGGTTGGATGGGGTGGGTGATATTAGAGTGGGAGTTGCAAGGGCATAGCCAGCATGTTTTTAGGTGAGCTTTTAGTAAAGTTTTGAAGTGGGTGCATGATGGTATGGAGGTAATTGTGGGTGGGAGGGGGTTCCATAATTTGGCTATGGTGCAAGAGAATAGTGCTTCACCAGCAGAGTTATTGGCTTTAGTGATCTGCAAGTGATTTTTGTTGCTGGATCTTAGTGGTCTGGTGGTGCGATAGGGTTGGAGTAGATTCTGGAGGGATGGGACATTTAGTGGATGGTTTACTAGTTTGTGGGCGAGTGAGAGTTGAAGGAGGTGAGGGAGTGAACTTTTAAGTTCAAGCCAGCCCAGTTCAGCAAGTGAGAGACAGTGGTGACTACAGTATGATGCCCCTGTGGCGAATTTGGTGATTTTGTTGTAGCAGGTCTCTAGCTTGTTTAGATCGCATTGCCTTAGGTTGGTATATATTAAATTAAATTAGTGTTTAAGCATGTTTCTATGTAGTATTGCCAATATCTTATTCATATTTCCTTTAACTAAATAAATGAAAAAAGAATCATTATTGCACATCATGTGTTCATAATATAATAGAAAAGTGTCTATTTTCTATTTTTTAATTGTGCATTGTATTAGTAATCATGACTCATATTACACTGAATTATTGAGAGGGTATTAAATTTCTTCAAATTCATTTGTATAGGTTTTGCATTCATTTGATTTTATATGATTGCTGATTTGTTGAAGTTTACATACTGGGTGCCTTCCTTCTGAAGCTGCATTAATATCTCTGAGTTCAAAAACTGGTAAGGTCCAACTCTCTACCAATTGAAAGTTAAGATCTGGTATTTTTACTACTATACATTTGGCATGAATGACTACATATTTTACATTTATATTGCTAATTGATTCATCAGTGTTATTTTCATTCTAAAAATATTCAAATTGCTTCCATCTGAATACATTGAATACATTTTTTCCATTAAGTCCATTTAGATATACAGGAAGGTGAATCAATTCCCCCCAAGAAATGCTTATTAATTAGTCCAATTATTAAAGAACATTTTCTCTGAGTACAGACCAAACTCATTACTAAATACAGACCATATATTTTCTGTGTCTATTCTAACTGATAAATTAAAGGAATCTATGTCTGACTTAATTAACAGACATTAATCTGGTTTAATATATAAGAGACAACTCCAAGATAACAATAATACTTCTAGCTATGTTAAGTAATAAAGTCAGGAAGTTATTTTTGTTAGCCTAGACACTGAAAAAGAGTGGGAGAAGTTCACAAAGTAAGAAGAGAGAAGGATTTTTGATGAAGGGTCTTAAGAAGAATAACTACAGTCACGTAGAATATTATATTCAAAAGGTAGAAGAAAATATTGTTAAGAACTAAGCCAACATGGGAATGGAGAATGGACATTTTTTACCAATCTGACTGTCTGCAAGTAGGGATATAGAAAATAAGCAAGAGGGAGCTGGCATTTACTGAAGAACATTCACAAAGGAACCAAGGTACTGGCAAATAACTAAAGGCAAAGTAATAGAATGGGATGAGGTCAAGCAGAAGTTTGGACTGCTGGTTAAAGACTGCCTTCTCAACAGGAACTGATAGAGTATTGACAAAGAGAAAAAAAGGATTGCTAAGTGAAAGACCAGCTCTGATAGAGTTTTAAATGAGTCTAGAACAGAAATTGCTGTTAAAAAAGAATAATTAGTACTGCATATAAAATATTACATAATAAATATAAGAATCAATCAGAGAAGGTTAGAAAACATGGGAAAGTAGAAAGGAAAGACAATATGCAAACGAACAATGGGAGAACACCCGTATGGCTCTGAAGTATGCAGAAAAGTTCAGGAGGATTAGGATTTTTGCTTGAAAGTGTTTGCATGGGTATTTTTGTACCCAGGTAGACTAATTTTTCCTCATGTAGATAGTAAATGCTGGAAATGTGATGAGACAGAGAGATATTATTGGGAACATTTTGGCAGGGGTTGTAATATGTTGACAGATTTTAAAAATTTCCTACAGAGTACTTTGTCAGAAATATTGGGGAAGCAAATGCTTGTAACTTTGGAAATGATTCTTTTGAGCAGGAATATAGGAGTTAAACTGTCTACATGGGATAAGTCTTTACTATGTGTAATCCTAATGACTGTCAACAAAAACAATTATTAGAACATCTAAACCAAACTTAATTGAAGTTTTGAGTATTATAAATGATAAATTACTGGAGGTAGGATCTTTTGAATAGGAAAGGAAAGGAAAATGACTAGAGCAAACCAGATGGAAATAAATGGAAACATTCTGAACAATGCACGCAGATTAATATTCAGGAAGAGGAGGGAAGTTTAGTGAAAGCCAGGAAACGAGCAATGTATGTAATGGTGGAGTAAATGCTAATTGTTGAAAACAAAGCATATGTGTATAATGCATGAAAATGAGAAATGTGTGTTATGGTTTGTTTTCTGTTACTCTGTATGTACTTATATTGCTCTCTACAATGTAAGAATTTGATGAAGGTGTTAAAAACAGAATCAAAGATCAAATATCATGGCCACTTTTTAAATAGTGGTCATGCCCAGTCAAAAAGTTAATAGAAACTGGAAAGTCAATACATGAAATATATATATGTATAAGCATGTTTTCTGATGATAAGCGGCATACAGCAGCATGCTGCACTTTTATTTTATGATGGAAATTTTCACTATTTTCTCACAAAATCACAAGGTTTAGAAATGGTATCACAAAGATCCAAAAGAAAGTTGGCACTTTGTAATGGTTTCTGACAGATAATTCTAGTAAATATTGCATAAGTATCCAAAGGAGTATGACTTAGGCAACATAGTGGCTCATTTGTTGCCATTTCTACCTCACAACTCCAGGATCTAAGGTTGAGTACCAAACTCTGGTCATTAGCTGTGTGAAATTTGCATGCCTCCCCCATGTCTGTGCAGGTTACTCTGATTTCCTCATAAAAACATGCTTCTTGATGGACTAGATCATAAAACATTTACCCGTGTCATTGTTGCCAGGTCACGTCTGAAGAAGGTACGATAAAAACCTGTTTATTTATACAGTTAAATGAATTTAATTTAGTTAATTTATTATTTTAATGGTCACTTTCAGCTGATCACCAGATAAATGCACTTATAAAGTACGCCCTTCTCATTCACACATGCCCAGGTGTTATTACAGGGTAATGATAAAATTTAGTCAGAATTCCAAGAAAACAAAATTTAAATATATGTCACACTATACCCACACTATTAATAGTAGTAGAAGTACTCTCTCAGCCATTAATGCTCACACTATTAGTAGCAGCAGTACTCTTTCAGCTGTTACTGCTCACACTATTCGTAGCAGCAGTATTCTCTCAGCCATTAATCCTCACACTATTAGTAGCAGCAGTATTCTCTCAGCTGTTAATGTTCACACTATTAGTAACAGAAGTGCTCTTTCAGCTATTAATGCTCACACTTTTAGCAGCAGCAGTATGCTCTCAGCTGTTAATGCTCACACTATTAATAGCAGCAGTATTCTCTCAGCTGTTAATGCTCATGCTATTAGCAGCAGCAGTAGTATTTCAACTGTTAATGCTTACACTATTAGTAGCAGCAGTACTTTCTCAGCTGTTAATGCACACACTATTAGTAGCAGCAGTATTCTCTCAGCTGTTAATGCTCATGCTATTAGTAGCAGCAGTATTCTCTCAACTGTTAATGCTTACACTATTAGTAGCAGCAGTACTCTCTCAGCTGTTAATGCACACACTATTAGTAGCAGCAGTATTCTCTCAGCTGTTAATGCTCATGCTATTAGTAGCAACAATATTCTCTCAGCTGTTAATACTCACACTATTAGTAGCAGCAGCATTATCTCAACTGTTAATGCTTACACTATTAGTAGCAGCAGTACTCTCTCAGCTGTTAATGCACACACTATTAGTAGCAGCAGTATTCTCTCAGCTGTTAATGCTCATCCTATTAGTAGCAACAGTATTCTCTTAGCTGTTAATGCTCACACTATTAGTAGCAGCAGTGCTCTTTCAGTTGTTAATGCTCACACTATTAGTAGCAGAAGTAGCACTCTGAGCTGCTCCTACTCACTCTTGCAATAGCAGCAGTACTCTCTTATTTGTTTATATTCACACTGTTAACAGTAGTGCTCTCTCACCCGTTAATGTCTATACTGTTAGTAATAGTAGCATACCTCTAAACTGTCTAGATTTTCACAAAATGTACAGATGTTTTTCCTCAAAATTTTGGTCTGTTCCTCAGAAAATTTGTGGTTTTCTGGCAAATCACTGGGATGATCTGAGCAATTAAATCATTAAATAATTACATACATTTGAGATTTAGACTTCATATCCTTTAGAAAAAGCATTTTAACACAAACTCTGTTATTCTAGTTATTTTTTAAGTTTGTAAGTGGTGTTTAAAATCTGCCCCTATTTTTGGGCCTTTGTCTCTCCATTATGTCAGGCTTTGTCCAGATTTCTCGGACTAAGAGGTTTAGAGGTATCAATAGTAGAACCCTCTCAGCTGTCAGTAGTACACCTAGGGTGGGGCAAAAGGGGAAACTGCCTCCAACACAAAGTGTTAGGAGGGAGATCAGTCATTCAATCCATCATCCCAGTTCCTGATCACTCTTTATTGCAATACTGGCTCTTAAAAGTTGGCATTGCATTTACAGTCAAACCTAAGCACTGTAGCTCTCCTTCTGTAGTCTATGCTGTTTGCTACAGTTTAAATGTAAAGAAGATTTTTTTTCTTTCCTTTGTTTCAGTAGTAATAGTCTCCCAGCAGTTACTACTCACATTCTTAGCAATAGCAGTACTTTTTCAGCTGTTCATAATTAAACTATCAGCAGTCCTTGCCAGCTGTAATTTTCATACTGTTAGCACATACAGTACTGTCTTTGTTAATTCCCACACTATTAGCAGTAGCAGTACTTTCTAACCTGGTAATATTCACACTTTTAATAGCAGCATTAATCTCAGATCTTATGCCCCACAGTTAGCAAAAAAAGCTGTTAATAGTCATACTGTTAGTATCAGTAGAGTCTCAGCAGTTAATCTCACACCATTAATAGTAGTGATTCTTTTTCAGTTGTTAATGCTCATAGTATTTGTCATAGTAGTAAGAGCACTCTTTCAGATGTCACTACCAATTCAGCACTATTAGAGATGCTCATTTTTATGAGATTAGTCATATATGTGAAATATTTTTATTACTAAAACACATTTGACACAAAGTTCACATCACAAAAATGTTTCTGTAAATGTGGTGTATAATAAAAGTTAGACTTAGAAAGATGCCCTCTTTATATGGCTAAGTGCCTTACTAGGCCTCTTTTGTATGTTCCTGAAACATCTTCTGACAATTATACTTGAGGGTCCCTTCCAAATTTTGCCATGGAGCCCAGGAAGTTTTCTAGTTCCCATTCATTTCCCTGTGTCTATCCATATCCTATACATAATACGAACCATTCCACTGTGCTTGGCTGTTATCTTGGGATAACCTACATATGTCCTGAGCTGTCCCATTTGCATTGTTTAGCAAGTGGAATGGTTATGTTATGTGATTTGAACTTTGCCTTTACTGACATAATTTCATTCTGTCCTATACACTACCCGGTATGGCACTGCATTATTCAAATCTGCATATTTATGCCCTTCTGCACATGTAGTCAGAAGTCATGCCAGATATACAAGTCTTTTTGAATAAAAGATGTTTGTTACCCTTCAGCATACTCACTACCTTGGTTTTACCTTTCTTTCATTGATATTATCCAAACTAAGACATTACTTTTCTATATGCATACAAAAACTTTGTTTTCTGTCTTATGGTTTTGTACTTTCACTTACTCACTTTCTACATATTCTATTTTTTTACACTTGTGTTTCATTACCAAGGCATTTTCATTTGCTTATTGAAGGCTGCTTGTAATTGTATTAGTTTCTGTCTGTTTCCACTGCATACTGGATTATTCAAAGATGACATTGTTGCATGTCAGCCTTTGTGGCATAATTAACCCTTAGTTTATGAACACTTCCATCTGCATACTAGACTTGTGCGTGTTTTTAGAAAGCACAGCTTTGTAGATTATTGCTAGCATTTTGTGTATATGTGTGTCTATATATATTTAGACACACACACATATGTATATGTATGTATATATATATATATATATATATATATATATATATATATATATATATATATATATATATATATATATATATATATGTGTGTGTGTGTGTGTAGACACAGACGCACAAACTCAGATAGTTTACAGTATTGGTTCACTGTAGTCTGACAGCTGCTGCACAAGACTCACACTCCAGTTCTTACTTCTTGTCATGTCTGGCTGTTCGCAGAAAGCAAAGGAAGCTTCTCACTTCTCATCATTGACAGCTAATGATCTGGATCAATAGACAAGGCCTTGATCTTACTTTCATGAAAGTCAGACAAAAAAAAAAAAACTAGTCATTGATTTCTTGCAAGAGATCTCAGATAATATACACTGATCTGAAGTTTAGGATACTGCATGCTAAGCAAAGAGAGTTTTACTCCGGCATTAATATTATGTAAATTGTTCACAATAGTATAACAAGTGAAAATGAGAAAAGAAAAATTATGGTCTTAAAGAAAACTCACATAAGAAATAAGCATATACTATGATGTACCACTCATATTAAATTATTATGACTCCAGCTCAGTAATACCCCACGCATTCACAAATCTCCCATCATTAACCTGTGCAACTCAGGAGTAATAGTGACAATAAATCTGCAGGTGTCAATGAATAAATATGCCTCATTCATTAGCATCTGACAATAAATAAGTATAAATAAATATGACCCAGCAGTCAACAACTGTTTATATCAAATAAACACACTCAGCTAGTGAAGCAAACATTCTATATCTCAAGACCTACTGAAGCTAACCTACTCAACCAAATGAAAAATAAATCTACCTATTCAGACCAGGGGGCATTAAGTATGAATTTCCCAATGGTTGTACCCTCCCACCACTGCCATCATTTACTGTGATGTGTTGCTGAAAAGACCCATATTAATTAATTTAGTTAGTTAGTTAGTTAGTTAGTTAAAGCTTGTTAACTGTGTAAAACAATGAACCCATGACCTATTTGTACAGAAGAGCACAGGGATGTACTGTTGACATAAAACAAGTAAAAATATAGGTGGATAAGTACCAGCAGATCAGATAACAAGCTCTATGACGGATGTCTGAGGTTGTTTTGAGTCTCAAAACTCTGAGAACCACACTGCAATCACATTTGAAAAGAATAAATACTGTGACTTGCTTTAATGCAGTTTTAAGCAGTTTTTGGAGGGCAACTTGTACTGGCCTTGAGGCATTAACAAGCGGAGCACGTCTGAGATCCCTCTCAATATCTTTGTCCAGGAATTCTGTAGTCAGAAGTGTTATCCATTGCACCAATGGCCCGCTTTGTTCAGGAATTCTGGATAAAGCCAAAAATGAACAGGAAGACAAAAGACCAGAATAAGAGATAATTTTTAAATATTACTCTATTGCACTTACAAAGTTAATAGAGTGACAGGTATTGCATCAAGATGGGTTCTGTTGCCTGGCATTATTGAATCATTGACTGACTGTAATCCTCAGTGATTTAACAGAGTATCAAAAAAATTCTGAGGTACAGGCCAAAACTATGGATCAAAATTAGGGACAATTGACAGATATGATGGGAAGGTCTACAGCAATATCACCACATCTGATTTACAAAGAGACAAAACAGGAAGAGAAAACGTACACAAGCCTGGGGTGCACCATTTATTCGACTCCCAGAGGAAGTATTGAAACATAATTTTTACTTTTAAAAGGGGTGTGGCATAATGGTTAAGTTGTTTACCTCACACACCCAAGGTACAGGGTTTGACTCTCACCTTTGAAAGGAAACATGTCTAGGCATATATGGTCCAGAAGGACAGCTAGCTTAGTACTTACCTATGAACCTATTAAAATATCTTCCTGTTAGGCATCTACTGAGTCAGGTGACAACATAAATTATCAATCTAAGCTGGGTTACTCAATCATGCAACAAGATGTGAGCCCTAAAACTGGATACATTGCTGAAGCCCAATAGAAGAATGCCTGAACATTGACCTCTGTACACAGTTATCATAACATGGTTTGATTTATAAATCAGTTTAGCCTCTGCACAATAGTTATGTCTGAGTCTATATTGCAATTGTATTGTTATTACTGTAGAGGTAGGGTGTAGGCCTTGTATATACAAACTTTTCAAGCAGTTTTGCAAGTGGGATCAGTACAGAGATGGATCAGAGGTTGTTGACTAGATCCACTTGTCCTCCTTTATGAACAGGGTCATGCTAGCAATTGTCAACACTCTAGGATGTCCTTTCCATGATCAGCAAATTTTAGCACTAAAGCACAGAAAGAAGTACAGAAGAAGTGGAGAACTTATTGTGCAAGTTGTTCCAAAGTCCAGCTGTGTGTGTGTGTGTGGGGGGGGGGCTGAAGAATGAGAGAGTGATGTGGTCTAAAAGTTTGCAAGAAGCTCATCACTTGTCAGTGTACAAGTTGGCCATGCATTCTTAGCACATTCCCTTTTCAAAAGTGTGTTTTCTGCTTTCCAGAACCATTTACTATTTGGAAAGAGTTATTGTAAGATCTATTCAGAATATTTTTACTATGCCACCACCACCTTTTGAGGAAAAGGTGCCAAAAGTGTCCCATTCTTAAGCAGTATTATTTCTAGACTTAATTTTTTGCTGCGGTGGGAAATGCAGCATACTGTACTGTTGATACATAAGTATTAATAGCTTGTCTGAAGTACAGTAAAACTGAATGTGAAACATAAAAAAGAAAAAAATATATACACATCAATAATCAAATATGTATACTTACTTTAACAGTGATCCTTCTAAACCTCAAAAAGGACACCTCAGAATTATTCCACTTTATATGTTTATGTAATGGACTAGTCCTCTATACCAGAATGTGAGGGGCAACACCACCAAACCCCTACTTAAATATTAAATTCCAAGGTAGCACAGTCTTGACATAAGGGTGAAGATTTTAAAATGTAGCAAATAAAATACTGCACTCTTCCTGGAAACATAAAACCTTCAAGGGATAATATATACATGGAGGATAGAACGCTCCCCACCAAACTTAATTCCTAAGCACAATAGTAAATATGACTGTTTTTAAGAATAACTTTTCTCAATAGCTACTATTCTCATCTTGACATAACATCAAATTTTTTTTCTTACAGTAAAAGTAAATGTCTTTCTTATGAGTATTCTGTTTCCATGTATTAGATCTATTATACTTTTTGTTATACACTATTATGTACAGTATTTTGGTGATATCAGTGAACACCTACATTTTTACCATTCGGTCAGTTGCTCATATAAGTTGTTAAGTGTTCTAAGTTACATATTTTTTGACAGCTTTTCTATATGTTGTAAAGCTGTACATTTACTTCAATGCCAGTCTGGTCTTTACACCCACACACACACACACACACACATATATATATATATATATATATATATATATATATATATATATATATATATATATATATATATATATTATAGAGAGAGAGAGAAAGAAAGAAAGAGAGAGAGATTCCTTTGGATGTATAGTTAGTCCCTAGATAGAAGATATCCCAATTGTTGTAATTTACTGACATACTGCTTTTTAGTCATGTACATATAGTTATTTGGTACATATGAAGGCTGGACCTCCAGTTGCACCGTATACTTCTTATTTACATAAAATCATTTACAGGCAGACTGGTCAGTCTTTTCACATCAGTGTAAACATCTTTTTGTTAAGGGGTTGGATTGTAATGACCTAAGTATCAGCCCTTAAGGTTCCCCACTGGTAGTACCTCTTACTTCATACCCCCCCCACATTTGTTTAGAATGCCTACCATTCTGTTACAGATCTATTTGATACATCAAAGTTGTATTCAATGGGTGAGAAGCTTGCACAGGTTACCTTAACAAAGTTTATGTAAAGGCAATTTAAAGGCTAAATACCTGGCATCCACTAAGTGTCCCTTGTTCAGAACATAAATAAGTATTAGAATTCAAACAGATTTGTCTTACAGTATCATTCATTTAGTCAGAAAATTATGATCATGACATAAACATTGTAAATACTGAAAGCCAGTATTACTTCATGACCCTGTCAGGCAATACGTCTTCAGTTTGCTAGAGTGCCTTTCATTTCAAGTTTGTGCAGCAGCACCATATGGGTATCTTTTCAGTGTCAAATCATAGTAACTTTTTTTTAGAAATATGGGAGGTGAGCCTAAGATATCAATGTCTTCTTTAATGACCATAAAGTGTATTCTACCCTAACCCCTGGTCTTGGTAGCCTTAACCAAAGGAAATGTTAAGCAGAATTCTTCACATTGGGGTTCCATTTACTGACCACTGGTCATTTAATGGCTCTTTGAGAAGAAATAAATCGCCCACTGTGAAATCCTCTTTTGTTAGCTGGCTTTGAGATGTACAGAGAAAAAAAAAATCTGTATATGACCCAGACAGTCTAGGACTGCTTAGAAATTGGCTCTGAAAGGGCCAGCTAGGGATATGAGCATGTGCTGCTAATACCAGTTTGCCCATCTCAGGGACTGGAAGATATTCTGTTCTATTGCTTTGTATTGTTCCCACTAATTCCATTTATTTCTAGGTAATTTGCCTATTCCCTTTTCAAAAGATTCCACTTTCAGTTCTGTTATATCCTTTCCAATATTCATTACTTTTATAGATGGTTAAGAATTTGACTTACATTGTCTAGTATCTGCTTTTCTGTCATCCAATAGCATTGAACTTAGTAAAGCTTTATTATGTCTAAGCAATTCAGATCCTATATCCCAACACAAAAGAATAATTTCTTTAGCTACAATGATTTCCTCCCTCAACATTTCTGACAAAGTACTCTGTAGGAATTTTTAAAATCTGCCAGTGTGTTACATTCCCACAACATATGTTCTCATCACACCTCCAGCATTTACCATCTTCCTGGGGGAAAATTCTCTGACATTATTTGGGGTATACAATTACATATGCAAACACTTCCAAGTAAAAATCCTAAACCTTCTGGAATTTGTTGCACACTTTGAAGCCAAGCACATGTCCTTCCTTTGCTCCTTTGGAAATTGCCTTCCTGATCTCTCTTGCCTATCTTTTCTAAACTCTGCTGATTGATTCTTTTAGTTATCATGCAATATTTTATATTCCCTACAAATTATACCTTTTTTAACACCAGCTTCTTTTCTATACTCAACTAAAACTCTATCAGAGCAGGTCTTTCACTTAGCACTCCCACGTCTCTTTCTCTTTGTCTAAACCCTGATTTCAATCCCTGGTAAGGAAGGCAGCCTCTAATTGCAGTTCAACCTTTTGATTGGCTTCATCCAACTTTATTACCTTTCCCATAGTTTATTTGCTCCTAAAACATGTGTTCCTTGCTAGTTTTCTCCAGTAATGTTGAGCCCCTTGCCTTTTTTCTATACCCCTACTTGTAGTAACCCCTACTGGTAAAAATCGACTTTCTTTGTTCCCATAATGGCTTAGGTTTAAGAATGCTCTGCTATAATTGTATTATAAATAAAGAAGTTATGTACTTACCATAAAGTTCCATCTGTGTTGTCAATCTTCATTTATCCTTGACATATGGGTTCGGTTCTGAGCATTGTAACTGACTCGGCCATTACTACATCCTAAGAGAACCAAAACCTCTTGAGCTTAAGTCCTACCCAGAATGCTTCTCTCCAAATTACCTCAGATCGAGTTTGCAGATAAACACAACAGAACAATAATCCTAATAGTAGTTTTATGGAGAGCATATCTGGTGTCATATATGAAAAAATGTATAACTAGGACCAGATTTCATTCCACCAGTAGGTCTAAATGGAAGGGGGATGGACGGTGGGAAGCCAAGGATAAATGAAGATTGACAACACAGATGGAATGTTATGGCATCTACATAACTTTTTTATCTGATGTTGCCAATCTTCAATTATTCCTTGACATATGGGACAGAGTTCTCAGCTACCTTATATCTTAGGAGGACTCATGGAAGGATATTCCTGAGCATTATAGAACCAAAGAATGCTCTTCCCCTAGAGACCAAATCCAATTTGTAATGAGTAACAAAGGTATGTGGAGAAGTCCATGTCGCAGCTGCACAAATATTATCTATGGAGGCCTTGGAATGAAAACTGCTGAAGTAGCTTTATCTCTAGTAGAATGTGCCCTAACAGGCCCAGGCAATTCAACTTTCCTCTTGTTGTATATGAATCATATACAATCCTTCAGCAATCTAGGTAAGGTAACCTGGGATACTGGCTTACCCATTCTGGTATTTGAAAAGGAAACAAACAGTTGGTCAGATTTTCTAATGTCTTTCGTTCTATTGAGACAGAATTGCAATTGTCTGTGGACATCTAATAAATGCAAAGAGTATTCACCTTTGTTTGAGGAAACTGGGAAAAAAGATACCACCTTTAGCAGCATCCTCAAGGAAACTGTCTTTGTGAAATGTCAGATATGGTGGTTTGCAAGATAAGGCATGAATTTCTGAAATTCTTCTTGCAGAAGTTATCGCTACCAAAAAGACAGTTTTCCAAGATAAAAATTTTAGGTTACAGCTGGCAGCAAGCTCAAAGGGGGAATGTACCATCACTTGTAACACTAATGTAAGATCCCAGCATACAAATTGATATTTATACAGAGGTTTTAACAACAAAGTCCCTTTTATGAAAGCTTTGCAAAGTTTATACAAAATGAATGAATATTTTTTGAAACGATTATGAAATTTTGAAATAGCCACTAGCTAAACCCTAATAGTAGAGGAAGAGGCTCCTTCTTCAAAGAACAAAGTTAAAAATTCTAAGATTTTTTTAATAGGCATGGAGAAAGGATCAATGTTCTTGTCACTAGCCCAGTAAGAAAATCTCTTCCATTTACTTTTGTAGAGTTTTCTAGTGGAGGATTTGTGTGAGGTCAAAAGAATCTTATGAACTGGGGAAGATAGAGAATTACACCCGGCAATTAATGGAACTGGAGAAGCCAAGCCGTGAGCTTGAGGTTCTGAAAGTTTGGGTGAACTAGTCCCTCTAGATGTGATAGGAGGTCTGGATCTGGGTCCAGAGTCCACTGTTGCTGAATCAGATAAGGCCAAAGAAAGGGGAACCAAATCTGTTGAGGCTAGAAGGGAGCAGTGAGAAATACTTTGTTCTTCATCCTGATCACTTTCTTTAAGAATTGAATAATTAAAGGAAATAGGGGAAAGGCGTACAGAAGTCCAGAGGGCCAGTTGTACAGGACAGCATCTCTCGGGGACTCCCCTGGAGGGGGATCAGGGCAAAATAGCTGCTGCACTTGTTGTTCGGGGCGATGCAAATAGATCACAGCAAAGCTGGCCCCAATGATGAAAAATTTTAATTGCCACTTTCGGATTGAGAGACCACTGATGAGGCAGGAGAATGCATCTGCTCAGTTTGACCACAATCACATTGGAACTTCCCAGAATATGAGTTGCTATCAGAAAGTGTTTGTAAGAGATTGCCCACTGCCAGACTCTGAGAGCTTCTTGACAAAGGGAATATGACTTGGTTCCTCCCTGCTTGTTAATGTACCAAACTACCAACATATTGTCCATTTGAATTGCAATTGTTCCTGAGCGAAGAGCAGTTTGAAAGGCCTGCAATGCTAAAAACACTGCCCTCAGCTCCAGAACATTGATGTGCAAGTTAGCCTCTATGGGGACCAAGTGCCTTGGACAGTCTTGCCCAGATAATGCCCCCCACCCCATCTGGGAGGCATCCATGGTCACTATGGGATGAGATGGAACAAAGGGACTGCCCAAGAGAATTTCATCTGATTGAATCCACCAAGCTAGGTCTTTCTTGTAACAATTGGTAATCAAAATCTGAACTGACACTTGCTGATACAGAATGGACCACTGAGATGCTAGAAGCCACTGAAGAATTCTCATGTGAAATCTTGCTAGAGGAACTAATGTAATGGCAGCCACCATGGAACCTAAGGCCTGCAAGACTAGTAGTGGGTCTACTCTCGTTTCTGACAATCCTTTTCACTTGGGTCTTGATCTTTTTCAGTCTTTGAAAGGGAAAAGAGGCTATGCAAGTACTGGAATTTAGCACCACTCCTATGAACTCTAAAGTTTCTGTTGGAGTCCATTCTGATTTTTCATTATATATGGTAATTCCCAGGCTGGCACAGGTCTGGGGAACATAGTTTCTTGCTTGTTCTAGCAGATGCCTGGTGTGAGCAGTAATGAGCCAGTCGTCTAAGTAAGAAAATACCCAGAACCCTTGCAGTCTCAGGTGAGCTGCTATTACTGCCGTGCATTCGGTGAACACCTTGGGGGCTGTGGTGAGATCAAAGGGCAGAGCTCTGAACTGATAAGGACTGGCTCCCAACTGGAAGTGGAGAAATCTCCTGGAGTGCTTGTTCATTTTTATGTGGTAGTATGCATCCTAGAGATCTATCAAGCACATCTAATTGTCTTTCTCTAGAAATGGGAGAATAGACTGAACCGTGATCATCTGTAATTTTGTCAGTCGAATGGAGTTGTTCAAAATAGATCCAAAATTTAGCACTAAAAAGAATCTTGAGTAAATTCTAGATTCTATTTGGTCTGGTGGGACCTCTTGGATGACTCTTTTTTTGTAGCAGTTTTTGAATTTCTAATACTGCTGGTTCCCTCTGATTGGGTGGAACATTGGGAATTTTGTTGGAATTGTTTGGAAGAGAGAGAAAGAAAGGGTATGGTGTATCCTCTGGCTATAATCCTTTGCACCAAAACATTTGAAGTTATCAGAAGCCAGCCATGTTGGTGCAAGGATAGACGTTCCCCAACTGCTTCCAATGGAAAGCAACTGGGCTTCCTTTCAGGAGCGCTAGTAGGGTCTGCCACAAAAAGGAGTCTCTGCAACCTTGATTTTGCAGCCCACCTCTGCCGTGTGGATGGTGTCTTCTGTTAAAGCTCCCCCCTCTGCCCCTGTGGGAGCCACTGCCATGTGTGTCATGAAAAAGACCTTGGAACTTTCTGAACCACATTTTGCCACTCCTCTGGTTCCTGGAGTAGGATCGTTGAGGAGTAGAAAAACATACGCCCACTGCAGAAAGGGTCTTTCCATCTTTCTTACACCTGCACAAAGTTTCTTGAACTTTAGGTCCAAAAGGGACGATCTGTCAAAGGGTGCATTGATGAATGAAGACTTGAATGGATCCACAAATTCGCAAAAGCACATCCAGGTATAGCTCCTAATGGCTATTCCTGATCCTGCTACTCTAGTCATCCCTTCATCTGCATGTGCTATTAGCCTCATGGACGAATTAGAAATGGACTCTAGGGTGGCCAACTGAGAAGCAACCTTATTTTGGGCATCTTCAGATATGACTTCTGCCAGGGTATTTGATAGCTCTTTAATCAGATCCCTTTGAAGTATGATGAAGTGTGCCATAAAGTTCAAAGACCGCAATGCAAAGGTTGATGAAGCATAAACCCACTTTCCAAACTTAGCCATCTCCTGAGACTGTCTGTTGGGAGGATGGATAGTGGAATTTTCCTCTGTCAGTTCCTTTTTTGTGGCCGCCTACCACCATGGCATCTACTAGTAATCCCTTTGCCCAAAATTGATGGTCCTCTGGTGCAGATAAAATTTTGTCTGGTCTCTTGGGGATAGGTTCTATGGTGTCAGGCGCCTTCCACACCAACTGTGAGATCAACTTAATGAACTTGTCAGCAGGCAGAGTAACCCAAGAGGTAGATGTTCGAGGGCCAAAAGCCAGCAGGTACACTGATTCCTCCAAAGAGGGCTTGTGGGATGTCCAGCCATCCCTTTGTTTAAGGATCTCAAGCATGTCTCCAAAGAAGGGGTGACCATGGGGAACCCTCCCCCTCATCAAAATCAGTGTCTTTGATGATGGATTCCTCCAGGAAATCTAAGTGTTACCTCTTACACTTCCTCTTCTGAGGAACCTCCTCAGTGGGGTGATGCTTGCTGTCCAGGCATCGAGATTGGAGAACGCTCTGGTTGAGAGGAAGGCTCGGGAAACTGCTCCAACAGGGAAGGAACCAACTGAATGCCCAGAGTGGACAAGGTCCTCTCCATGGCCTGGAAGGCTGACCCCCCTGAAAAGGTAAGGGAGCCCAGAACTGAGAAAGGCTGCCTCAAAACCATGATCAATTCCTGCTCCAAAGAAGTCATTCTTGAAACTGAGGCAGGGTAGAGATAATATGTGCCAAAGCCCTGAGGTGCAGAGACAGCTCCTAGAGAAAGAGAGTCAAGTCCCAGCCCTCAGAGCTGACAGTGTAGCTATGACCCCAAGAGTTCTCCAGATCTGACAGAGCCAAAGAACTCAGGGTAGAAATCAGTATTGGAGATGCAGATCTCATCAGAACCAAAACAGTCAGCACCAGAAAACTCAGAGCTGGAATCTCCAAGGCCTCAGAGGAGGTTAAAGGAGGAAGAGTGGGAGGGATCACAGAAAGAGGGGATCCAGCACCCAAAGGGGCTGGAACTGAGGACACACCTGCAAGTCCCCTCACTGCAAGCAGCTGATCCACCAACCTCAACAAGTCCATTTCTGTCAGGCTCCTAGTGGAATGAATTGACTGGGTAGAAGGAGATTTTGGTATTCCCAAAAATGGGCAAGGTAACTGATGAGCAAAGGGATCTATGGATGGGGAATATCTGGTCCTTACTCTATCCAAGAAAGAAAATTCAGGGCATTCCATTTGATCTGAAGATATCAGTGCCACAATAGAAGATGGCACTGAGGCTGTTGGTTCCATAGGTTGGTCTGTTATTTGTTCTGATAACTACAGCACCAGTGGAGATGTCAGTTTTGGTGCCGAAGTCAGCACCAAAGTAGCCTTTGAAGAGACTGTCGGTTCTGCAGAGACATAGGGAACCAAAATTCTAAGTTTTTTGGTAATCAGTGCTGAGGGAGAAGCTGGCACCGATCGACTCCTCTTTTTTGGTTTGTCTAATTTGGAGGAGGAAGATGATGAGGAAGGGGAAGATATATTTGTTGTGCTTTTACCAGAAAAATAGATAAGACCTCAAAAGAAGACTTTATCATATCATTTAACAGCAATTTATTTTTCCTTTCTTCCAGGGCCCAGTGACTAAAGGCATGACAGATAGAACAATTCTCTTGCAAGTGCAATGGGCCCAGGCAATAGACACAAACAGAATGCCCATCAGAACTGGGCAACTTACAGTCTCACTTTTGACATTTTTAAAACCCAGCGGTTTCTTTAATTTTTTCCGCCACAATCTTACACCACTAATAACACCAACAACCAAATTAAACGAGTAAAGGAAAAGGATAGGAAGACCACCAACAATGGTAGAAGAGAGTACGAAGGTACAGAAAGCTACCAGCAAAGGCAAGCAGACTACAGCAAGTGTAGGAAGAAAACACCAACGATACAACTACCTGAAATTAAAGGAAAAAGAAGTAAAGACTACCAACAATGGTAGTCTCAAAATACATCTAAGTGTATAAGGGGAGGACTGAGAGGAGATGTAAAGATTATCAAACAAAGGAGGTTAAAAAAGAAAAGATCAACAAACTATATAATAATAAGAAAAAACATTATAGCTATTCAAAAAGTTCAAAATACAACACAGAAAATAAACTTAGCTTGAGAGGAAATTGGTAATGGGTCTATCACAGGAAAGGGCAAACAAAATCTGAGGTAATTTGGAGAGGAGCATTCTGGGTAGGACTTAAGCTCAAGAGTTTTTGGTTCTTGAGGACTGTAGCAATGGCCGAGTCGGTTCTGATGCTTGGAACCAAACCCATATGTCAAGGAATAAATGAAGATTGACAACATCAGATAAAATATTATGTATGTTGTTGTCATTCATCATTCCTTTCCACTTTGATTTACAACCTTCTGCTTGAGTTATGTATATGAGCCTTACCTGTGTAGCACTAAAGCACAACAACTCAAGTCTATCCTAGTAAATAGCTAAACATTGTACTGAGGTGAAGTTAAATGATCAAATGTTGCCATGAAAATAGTGAATTTTGGGGAAGTAATGAACAATGAAAAGCTGTCACATACGAATGAATACAAATTTTCATGAAAATATTTTTAACGGTAGTTGCTTAAACAAAGGGAAAATCTTTGATTTGACTTGAAGGAGGACTGATTTTATCAGCCGAATAAAAGTAAAGCAGAGCAATTTCACAAATGAATAAACATAAATTGTGCAAAACGACCTCTTGGTATGTTGCTGCTTATTTTAATTAATTGCTATTGTATAACAAACAGAACTATGTATATGAGGGTAAAGGACAATTTTACCTGAAATGCTGCTAAATATTTCATCTGTGCATAAAATATATCAGAAAAGTTTGGGCATGCCATTAACTAAATAACTGCATTTCCATACTTTCAAATGTTCTTCTGTATACATGGTTTACTTTAGTTTCAAGCTACAGAATGCCTATCATGAAATGGCCACCACCAAATACCCAAACCCAAAATTCTGTTGAGTTCCAGTACCAGAATAAAGCTTATATTGTTTGAACAAACCCCTTCTTTCCATAGGAGATATATTATTTAACCATGAGGGAGAAGAAATTTACCAGATAATGCAAAGCACAGGGATCATTTTCAGCAACTTACGAGTGTTAACATAAAAATTAGTTTGTGAATAAAGTTTAATGCTTCAAATTTGTTTATATGAGTAAACAGGATCAAGCATCTAACTCACCACAATAAATGAATATACTTGTAAGAAATGGATACTATATATCATTCACATTTTATATAGTTATAGTGAAATACGCAGACCTTTGTAATGTCATTGAGGTTTATACTTTGTAATAGTGAAAGCTCAAGTTATGAGAAACCTTACTGTTACATCACTAAATGGGGAGGAGCCAACATCCAGATTAGGAAGGGAGAGAGAAATGATCGCATTTCTGGTGGAAGACACATTCAAGCAGAAAGTGAACAACTCAACAAGGATGTGGAACATCATCACAGCTCTCAGGTATACCTCATGTAAGTTCTTCATTTTGAATCTTAAAAATTACATATTCCACACTGATTTACAATGAAAGAGTCTGTCACACATTCATTCTTAAGATATTTTTCAAATAAATATCAATAATAATTAGTAAATATCTATAAATCATATTAGTTTAACAGCAGAGTTTGTTTATAGTATGAATTTATAGTTTAGCTATGCTATGTGTTTCCTAGTTACTACTGTAACTAAATGTTTCACATTTTGGCCATTTGTTTCATTTTATGATAGACTGCATTCCAAATCTTTCATTCAGAAGGTTGGGAGTTATGAAAATTATTTATCAAGCTCTTACCACTGTGGATGATGTGAAGGGGAGAGATGTAAGAGGGAATATGTAAGCCAGCAGTCAGCCCATTTTGTGACTGAATGATCCCTGGGTTATTTTTGGAGATATCACAAAGAGATAGACATGGGAATGTGGGTGAGCAGACTGCAGTCTGTTAGAAAATTCTATGAAGATTTATATAAGAAAAGGTCAGGAAGTGAGAACAGAGACAGGCTTGTGGAGATCATTAAGGAGGGTTAAGTTATTTGATAATAAGAAGCAAACAGCCTTATAAGGAAGATGAAGATGATGAGAGGAATACATACAAAAGAAAAAAAAAGTTTAGCAACCATAGCTAAGGATAACCATAATGCATTTTTCAGCTATATCTATAACCAAAAAGATAGGACCCAGAAATGTGCTGAACTATCTGTGGCTGGCATCACACACACTGATCCTGTGAAAATTGTTAACCTATTAGCCGGCAGGTTTGGTGAAAATTTCACCCCCCTGTCCCCTCCAAACATTCCACAAAGCATTCCATCCACATCTCCCCCCACCTTGCATCTCCAAAGAGTAAGTCAGTAATTCTCTCCAAGGCCAAAAAGAGAGCCTCTATGGGAATAGATGGCATCCCAGATTGCATTTTAAATGGTCTAAAACATGAGTTAGGAACTCCATTAGGTACTTTCTTAAACCAAAGCCTGAGTACTGGTTTTGTCCCTGCTGAATGGAAAACAGCAACCATCATCCCCCTTCATAAAGGGGGTACAGCAACAGACCCTAGGGACTACAGACCCATAAGCTTAACCAGTCTTATCTGTAAGGCCATGGAATGAATCATCATGGACCTTATAAATAAGGATATAGGTAATCTCCAAACCCTTGATCTGACACAGTTTGATTTGGTCAAAGGCAAGTGATACCTGTTAAACCTGGTGGACTTCTTTGAAAACATCACCAGAGCCATAGACTAAGGCAAATCTGTGCATACAGCCTACCTTGACATAGCCAAGGCCTTCGACACAATCCCACATTCAGACATCATTGATAAACTCTCCCAGTTGAATATCAACCCTTATGTCATGAGGTGGGTTGATAACTGACTCACTGACAGATCACAATCAGTCAAAGTTAGGGACTTTACCTCGACCAGCAGACCTGTCACCATTGGGGTTCCACACGGGTCAGTGCTGGGCCCCCTATTGTTTGGAATATACTCCTCAGAAGTTCAGGCCAAAACAGAGGGGCTTTGGCTGACTAAGTTTGCTGATGACTGCAAACTATGTGCAATCATTGAATCCCCAAATGATGTCAACATACTTTGAGAGGGACTTACAAAAAACAATAATTGGTGCCAAAACCATGGACTCAAACTCAGTGCTAAAAAAATGCATTATCATCCCCTTCAGTAAAAACAAGATCCCTGCAGACTATCATATAAATAATAATACTCTAAGTAACAACTCATTAGTAAGAGATTTGGGAATGCAAGTTGACTGTAGCCTAAACTTTGACCACCATATGTCTACTGTGGTAAGGAAGGCATTCTATGCTTCATTAGCAAAGGCATTGCCTCAAGGGTGAAAGAGGTCATAACATCCCTGTACTTAACCCTCATCAGGCCAATAATCGAGTACAATGCTCCCTTTCATATGTACCTTACCAGGCACCTGCAGCAACTTGAGAGACCTCAGAGATTTCTAATCAAGAAAATTCAGGGTCTCCAGCATGTCATACATTGACAGACTGAAGTCACTGTCACTGTACTCAGTAGCATAATAACTACTTAGAGGAGACTTATGCCTCTACAGAGCAATCTCAGATCCAAACCCTTTGGAAATGTCGCACATCCACAAGTCAAATGGGACAAGGGTCACCTTCTCCAGGGACCTTAACCTGGCATGTGACATAAATACAACCTGCTGGAGAAACACCTATGTCTCTCAGAGGTTGCCACTTCTCTGGAATATCCTACCAATTCACATCAAACAAAGCCCTTCTATGACCGTGTTTAAGCAGGATGACTGGGTGGGAAACCATAAATTCCTGCCAGGAATTTCACCTATGACCCTCCTAGATATGGGCAGTCATTGCTAACTAAAATCTCGAGTTTATGCAAGTTCCTTTATATTGGGTTTCTCTAGTGTTCTATTGGGTACACACAGCAAGGCTTATAAAGACCTGTGGGTCAATATCCCAGTAACCACCTATGAATCTATGATGAAAGGATGAAAACAATACTTATAAGAAGGAGAGAAAAGGAGGACCTAGAGAGGATGATGGTTAGGTGGTAAGTGACAGATCAGAGATATTCCTCATATACACTGGGGAAGAAACAACATGATACTGGGTTACTAGAAGGAGTGTTTAAGAACAGTACAGATCACGCATAAATATTTTATTAGTCCTTCACCTTGGGATTTACAGTGACTTTGTAATGCATGGTGACATCAGAGGATGTTAAGACAGCCTTGGAAACATGGATGAAGACAAACAGAAGGGGACAAAACTATAGAGGAATTAGTAAAAGAATGCAATAATGTGGACAGTCCAAACAAGCGGCTTTAACTGATTCTGAAAGTTATGGCAATGATGCTGTGCGAATCAGTGAAGGTAATATATAATATGTCTTCAGAAACTAGACTCATATAAGATTGCAACATGTCATTAGCAGTTCCTCTATAAAAAGGTGGCAGTAGGAATATTACAGAAAAGATTGCTGAAAAGAATGAGTGTGGAAGAATGGGAAAAATGCCTGAACATTTGAGCAAAGTCATGGCTTCATGTAGCAGAAATCTTTGAAGTCAAACTTAATCCAGTTCTGTGACTAGGCCACCACTAAGGTGATCAAAGTGAGCCTTACTAATCTGTTGTATCTGGACTTAACAAAGTACTTGACTATATATCAGAAAAAGATGTCAGGAAAATTAATGGCTATAGGAGGCATCCTCTAAAAAATGCTGTGATGGAGCTGAAATGGGATAACTGATCAGTAGCAGAAGGGAGTGGATCTGGGGAAGCTTATGAAGAAAACTATGAAATCTTGTGAAGTGATACAGAGCTGATTGCATGAACTGATTCAGTTTAGCATACCTGCATCAGATGGCACACAGTTATGAGACCCATATGAGTTTGTTGAATAATGCTACAAAGATCGGCATGGTGGTCATTAAGTGAAGGGCAATTTCCACCAAGACCTGGTACGAAATGCTGGGTGGAAGGACAGATATCATATATGACTTATTGCCATACCTCTCAACTTCTTAGCACAAGAAACTGGAATAAAGCCATAAATAATGGGGGCAAAGACCCAAAAATAGGGACAATTTTTAAATATAGCCCTAATAAATTTAGAAAGTTGTAGACTAAAAGGATTTGTGTAAACATGCATTTTTCTGAAGGATATGTAGTCTGAAACATTATGTAATGACTTCAGTTCTCAATGATTTGCCAGAAATTCACAAAGTTTAGGCAGAAGAAATGAAAAATATGAGGCAAAAATCTGGACATTCTGTGAAAATATGAACAGTTGAGAGGTATGCTTGTTGCAAAACATGCAAGATGGGAAGATGAACAGAGGAAGAACAGTAATCATTGTAATACATTTTGGAAGAGAGTAATGAAAGTCCATAAAATGATGAGACACTTGCTTGAGAAAGTGAATCCAAGCAGTCAGGAAATAATGTGGCCAGCCTTCCACATCAGGGCACTGGTTAAATGCATGTAGATTAGTATGTCCACATCGGGTACCACAGAAAGAACAATTGATTAGGTTTGTAGAAAACAAATAATGGTGAGTAATCAAAGAAATAAGGGGAATAAAGGTATTGGGTATAAGAAGAAACACAGGCAGTTTGTTACGAATACATGAGAACTGGGAAGAAGAAGAAGGCAACTAGGAATGATTTGGGAACATGGGTGGAAGCTGAAAAGGGAAATGACATAAAACTTGCTAAGTAAATAAAATTGCAGGTAGAAAAGGTGGTAAGAGCCTAAAACACTTTGTGAGAAGTAGTGGTAAGTTATCGATTAGTGAAGGGCATTCAGGGATACCTGAAGTAAAGGAGGGAGAGTGGTACTGGAATGGCAGCTGTATTATAGTTACTTAAATGATTTAAGTGAATTCAGAAGTTCATGGGTCTTCATTCATCAACATTTTTCTATGCACATGTGCACAGAAGTACATATCCAGTCATTGCTATTCATTAGACATACACTGTCAAACAGTTTGATACACTTACCATCTCATAATATATTACATAATGTAGTACATAAAAACACAAATGCATTCACACACACACACAAATATCATCTCAAAACATATTAGAGAATGCATTACATCAACACATACATGTACTACAATGAATACCATATCACAGCATGTAATTTAGTACAGAAACATACACAGTCAGGCAGACAGACATACAGAGACACACACACACATACACAGCTTCAGCTTAGAATGTGGATTAGAAGGGACAAGCAGTGCAATAACAAAAGTTTGCTGCACATAACCTGTCATTAGATGCATTAACTGTTAATGTTACAAGACATATCAACAAAACTTCAGCTGATCAGGAAAATTAATAATGTTGATATTATAAATACAGGAAAATTACATCAATATGTAATATGCTAACACGAAAAATGTATATGATATGGCTGAAATTCAGATCTCACTTTTTTGGGGGAGTTGGCCTCCTCAGATAATGTCATGTGCTTCCATACAGCTTTATGTGGCACCAGTATAAGTCAACAAACTATTGACTGCATGGGATTTAGGTCTGTTAGATGCCTTCACTATAAGAGCTGAACCACACTGCCTCATATGCTCCCTTGAAGCAGTGAATCTTGAATTAATGTAGCAGAAAATTTTCCACTCAGACTTAAACTAGTTCTATGACCAGCCCATTAGTAGCTCATTATATTCCAGGCTCATATCTGAGATAACATCTAGAAAATGGAATTTCTCATCACTGAAATTACTAATATTGCCTTTTCATCGGCTATGTCATTTTCAAAAATTCTACAAATTTTGTTTCACATTGACATCTTGCAAAGTAAGTTATGGCCAGCTTTACTTTTACTTGGGCTGAGCCTGAAATAGGTCGATTTGGGATCATTGCCCTACCCTAGTAAACAAATTTAAATAACTAAATACATATATATATATATATATATATATATATATATATATATATATATATATGGTTCTACCTGACTTCACACGACAGCGCAGAAGACGCTCCAGAACATCGACAATGCAGAAGACCAACACGACGGATGACAACACGAGGATGCCGACATGGGAAAAGGCTGTGGTAAGTGTGGATATTGCGGTCTGTGGGGATAGGGGTGGGTTAAGTGAGTTAGGAGCGATAGGGGTGGGTTAAGTGAGTTAGGGTTAGGGAGGCGATAGGGGTGGGTTAAGTGAGTTAGGGTTAGGGCGATAGGGGTGGGTTAAGTGAGTTAGGGTTAGGGAGGAGATGCGTGATGCGATGGAGCGCGGACCTTAGGGTTAGAGTGCTTTAGGTGTGGGTTTGTAAGGATTTTGGTGTGCTTGTGTTGTGTGTGTGGTTTGTGGAATGGGGATGTGTTTTGTTTTTAATTGTTGTTATTGTGGTGTGTGCAGTGTATGGGGTTTCGTGTTTGTGTACCGTCGGTTATTTTGTTGTCGGGTATGTGAGGTTTCGTGTTAATGGACTGTCGATTATGTGGTGTCGGTGATGTCGTTGTCGGTGTTGTGTGGTTTCGACTATGTCAGGTAGAACCATATATATATATATATATATAGACAGACAGAAATTCATACATACATACACCTATTACAACTGAAAACTGAAACTAACATATGAAGCCGGGTCTATATTACAACGTCGAACTTACAAAAGTTCGATCGTTGTAATATCGAATCCTAATGCCCAAAACCCAACAAAACCGAAAGCACAGACAAGTTCTTTTTTTCCCAGGGAAAAAAAATCATGGTTTCACGACAAAAAAAAAAAAAACTTAACCTTAAACTTAAACTGAAGTGGGGGGGGCTGTGTCCCCCACACCTCCCTACTTAAATATACCAACTCAGAGATCACACCACAGTGGAGGAAATAGCAAAGCTCCAAAAACTGCCCACCGATTTTTTGATTTTTTTTCCTGGGAAAAAAGTTGATGTGCCGTGGCTTCGCTATTTTCCATTTTTGGACTTTAGGGTTCGATATTACAATGTTCGAACTTGTTTTAGTTCACCATTGTAATTTAAACCCTATGAAGCCAAATGTAATTATGCATCCTTCTTTAGTTACACTAGGACATTTAGAATTAACCATCAGTGTATTGAACTATTCCAAAATGCACCAGTCACTCTGATTCAAAAGACATAGCTAATGTTATTTCAGAAACAGTCATAAAAATTCTGCAAATCCCCAAATCTGTCACATACCCAAAGTTCATAAAGGGATACATCCCACGTGCACCATCTAAAATCAAAAATATTACTTCCATGGATCTAAATAATTTATCCAGATACCTAACAGACAGCATCAAACATGCCCTGTTGGCACCACTTTGAACATGTTAAACCTAAGTTTAGCCAAAAAGTACATCCCTGAAGCATGGAAAACTGCTGCCGTGATGTTGCTTTACAAGGGTGGTCTAACCAGAGACCCTACAAAGTACAGACCCTTCAGCCTGACTTCATATTTGCAATATTATGCAGCAATTGATATCTGATTTCATAAACTACATTATCAAAACTCTTATTCAGCTTGATCCTGAGCAGTTAGGTTTGTTAAGGGGAGGTCAAGTCTACTCAGTTTAGTAAACTTCTTTGAGAAAGTCACATAGGCAGTAGATACTTCTATCTTATCTAGATCCAGCCAATACATTCAACACTGTCCCTCATGTTGGTATCGCTAAGAGCCTTATATGTAAACCCTTACATGGTAAAGAGAATACAAAACTGGTTTAAAGATAGAACCACATTGCTGGTATCTGTCATCTCAGAAAGTAAGATGGTTACTGGTGGTGTACCTCAAAGATCAGTGCTGGTACCACTCCTTTTGGCATATCCTTTTCCAAGCTCTAAATCAGAGACCCAGAGCTATGTCTTACTAAGTCTGTCAGTGACTGCAAGCTTAATGTTATTATCAAGTTACTCTCTGATACTTATACATTACAGCAAGAACTAGCTCTCACCAACTAATGGGGAACAGAAAAAGGGTTAAAAATAAATTCAAAAAAGTGCAGCACTGTCCCATTTGGTAAACAGTTCTCTCCTTCAAAGAACAATATAGCTAATACCCCACTCCAAACAGACAAGTTAGTTAAGGATCTTGTTACACGGGTGGATAATGTCCTCTTTTTTAACCACCATGTAGAATCAGTATTCACAAACATCTTTCAGCTTAGCACAGTTAATATCTAAAGGCATATCATCCAGATCAAAATAAGTTATCATCCCTCTACATGCAGCTCTGATTAAGCCAGTTATAGCATACAATACCCCCTTTAGCATGTTAGCATGTCACAATACAAGACACGTCAAGCAACTAGAAAGGCACCAGAAGTTCTTAACAAAAAGGATTATTCACCAGAAGACCCTGGGCTTACAGGAGAGGCTTGAAGCCCTATTCTTATACTCAGTCTTTAAGGAATAAGATCTACACCAGCAGATAAATAAAATGCACTGGAGGGGCAGATTTCTTACCCAACATTTCCCCATCTCTGAAATAAATTACCTCTGAATACTAAGAAAAGTGACACAGTGACACCCTTGTGTGCTTTAAATCAAAACTTGATGGATACCCGCAAATTCAGTCCCTGGACATACCTGAAGATGGGTATTTGCAAGACATAAATGGTTGCTGGACTCACTTGCCTTGTAATTCTTAAGATCGTTGCAATTCTGTGAGTCTTAAAGTTTATCAGTCAGTAATGTCACATAATAAAATGCACAAAGAAAAATATAACTATTTGGTAACAAGCTGTAAGCATCAAATACACTCTAAGCATATCTAGGGCATTACTCTGCCACTACCTTCTCAAAGAAAGTTTCATGTATAATATTATACAAAATACTGGTGAACTAACCCAGTGCGAGCTCACATGATAGGGTTTATTGGTTTAGATTTTTATTAAGCCTTCAGTTTCTAGTCTTTGCCATTACACAGCACAGTCAAAGGTCACATCTGATTACATTGATGTACTGATTTATCACTAATACTTCTAGCACGGGATTTTCATCAGGGAACTGAACTTCTATAATAAAAAAATAGGTATAGCACCTAATGTTTACTTCCTCTGTGGTTTGCCGACCAGGCTCAGTTTAGCAACATCCAGAAAACTCAAGCACTCATGCAGACAAACTTTGTTTAGTTTAATTTAATCATTTTGTTAAGTAGTTAAGTGAACTGATCTAATGCAAACAGTTTTCATCCATAATCTTGGCCAAAATGTCAAGGATAAATGTAATATAAATTAAATAAATGGGTAATCTGGAACAGAATCAACCAGTGTGATTCTGAGAGGAGAAAGAAAACTCAAAGTAAAATTTATTGTGACTTAGCCTTCACAAGTGCAGTCTAAACAAAACTGTGTGCATTAGGCTCAAATTGAGAATATATATACATATTTACAATAACATATGTAATGGACATATAGTCATCATTTCACATTAGACAGGTTATTCTGCCTACATATTATCACAGTTTACCTTATCTATATTTTTCAGAACGTGAATGATTTCTTATTGCACAAGCTCCTATTGCACTGTGTGATTCTCACATGAATAAAAGGATCTAGTTAGTTCAGATTCTAAACACAAATAATACATAGATGGCAATTAATGTACAATATTAGACTGCCTCTCATTTATTTGCACCAAAAGAGTTGGCTGTCCCATATCTTGTCAGTATTCGGCTTCCCTGAGATTATTGCCAGAGTTCAAAAGTCTCACCTCCTGAGAGAAGAAGCTGTTTCTGAACCAGGATGTTTTACAGCATTTATGAACCTGGACATTATACAGCACACTCTGCGGTGTCTTCTGCTGGACAGCAAGCATGTGAACACTTCATAAACAGGGTATGTAAGATCCTTGATTATTTTTGTAGCTCTGTTGTGACATTGTGCTGTGTGTAACTCCTGCAAGCTGGAAGTTTGAAGCCTGTTATTTTCTCTGCCACTTTCACTATCCTTTGTAGGGCTTTTTTGTCTGAAAATGAGCAGCTCCCATACCACATTGAAAAGTTAAACATTAGGATACTTTCTATGGTACCCCTAGAGAAGGTGGAGAGGATAGGGGGTAGGTAGACTCACTTTCCTTAGTCTACTCAGGAAATGCAAATGTTAATGAGCCTTCTTTACTATATGACTGGTGTTTATTGACCAAGATAGATCCTCTGCAATGTGAACTCCCAAGAATTTTGTGCTCTTTACTCTTTCCACTATCTCACCATTAATCATGAGAGGAGAATGAGCTGCTTGTGTTTTCCTGAAGTCCATTGTGATCTCCTTTGTTTTGTTAACATTAAGGTTGGGGTTGTACTTGGCACACCAATCATTTTGTTGACATTAAGGTCGAGGTTCTACTTGGCACACCAGTCAATCAGTGTGCTGACTTCCTCCCTATAGTCTTTTTCATCTCCTTTACTGATGAGGCCCACGACTGTAGTGTTATCCGCAAACTTGATGATGTGGTAGGTGTTGAATCTAGCTTTACAGTCATGGATTAGTACGGAAGACAGCAGTGGACTCAACACACAGCCGTGAGGTACTCCTGTGTTGATCGTGATGCTTTTTGAAGAGATATTGCCCACAAATACCCTTTGAGGTCTTTCAGTCAAGAAGTCCGGGATCCAGTTGCAATATGGGCATTGATACCTCGATGAACAAGTTTTTCGATTAGCTGCTGTGGGTGACAGTACTGAAAGCTTAAGCGAAGCCAAAAAACAGCATTCTAAAATAGCTGTCCTTGTTCTCAGGGTGTGCCAATGAGAGATGCAGTGCAACCGAAGTGGCATCTGCCGTGGAGCAGTTGGCATGATATGTGAAATGGAGTGGATCTAGTGCTACTGGAAGGCTTGCTGTCAAGTATTTTTTTGCCTAACCATCCAAAGCTGTTCATAATGGTGGACTGTAGTCATTGTGGCTTGAAGGAGATGATTTCTTCAGCAGTGGAATAATATTTGTGTTTTTGAAGCATTTGGGTACGTTCTTTTGACCGAGGGAGATGTTACATATATTCATGAGTACAGTGCTTAGTTGTTCAGTACAGTCCTTTAACACCTTTCCCATGATGTTGTCCAGTCCTGCAGCCTTCCTAGGGTTCACCTGCTGTAGGGTCCTCTTCACCTCTATTGAGTTTAGACTTAGTACTTTGTCTCCTGGGTCTGCAGTGCGTTTCACTGCCTTGGAGCTGTCCCTCTTCTCGAACCTGCAGAAAAAGGTGTTCACCCATCCAGGAATTATGTGTTATCCTCACATTGAGCTGACTGGGGTTTGTATTCAGCTATGGCTTTTATGCTCCACCACATTTGCCTGGGGTCGCTCATGTCAGTGAATTGGTTCTGGGCTTTCTTTCTCTTGGCCATTTTTGCCTTCTTTATCCCTCTCTTTAGGTTTGCTCCAGAAACTGGAGTATCAAGAGAAAGTCCATGAATTCAGAGGGATAAAATAAATCCATGCAAATACAGGGACAAAATGAGTCTATGCAGACAGAGGAACAAAATGTAATTCTACAAAGAAAATGTCATTGCTGAACCCTAGACACTAAAGCTGAAAGGCTGAAATCATAACCACCGAGAATCATGCCAAACAACTTATGGGAACCTTATGGGGTTCATTTTTCCCTCCAGACCTCTAATTGCCTCTATGGCTCCTATAGCAGCTCTCAAATGGCCCATTTGTCCACCCCCAAGAACCTCATACTGGGGCACAAGGGTTTAACTAGTTCCACTGCTCCTGGAGAACTCTGGGGACCCTAACTGTAGACAGAGTAAAAGTCTTTGACCCATTCTTCTCCCACTTGAGGAGCTCACCAGATTCTCCAGGGACTAAGCAGAGGCTAGTTCTAAGCTCTGTCCATGGCAAGTGCTGGACAGCCCATTCATTCCCTGTATCCAGGCACACCAATTCCAATGCTGCATTGATGGCAAGAGTCAGGAGGTATGCAGTGGGACAGACAATCAGTCAGGTTGATGAAACCCTACAAATACCCATGGCTGCATTGCAAGCTTTGCAATTGCTGTCTCACAAGGGTTACATGCATAATATTCCACAAGTGTCCCTGCAATGTAGAGTTGTCAATTACAGCACAAGCTATTGCTAGACCCATTGAAAATTGACAGTACATCTGCAGATGTCACCAAGGTAACAGGATGGGTCACCAATTGTCAACCATTCACTTCCGTCTGACCTGTCTAGTCTCTCCAGCTCCCAAGCTGCTTTTTGAACAGAGGATAGCTGGGGCGTAGTCAAGGCTTTTCCCCTCTACACCATGAGGAGGGGGATTCTGAAATACATTTTGAAATGTTTGCAAGGTAATCTCTAGATGTCCATGAAGCTCTACTGCAACCTATAGTAAACACATCCTTCTCCTATTACTCATCTAGCAGTTTTATCTTTTTAACTACTCGTTTGGCTGACTTCTAGTCCATCTGCTGTGTATCATGTAGAATCGTGCTGAATGCTTTACTGCGATTAACGTGTCATGCCTCTTTTGTACACTAACCTGTTTCCTTAGCTACTGTGAAACTGCCATGACAGAATAAATGTGTCCAGCATTTTTTATTTAGTTTTATAACCCACTGAATCATTTAACAAAACAAGATTATTAGAAAGCGAAACTGGCCTGACTAAGTCAACCAGGCTAAACCCCAGGATTGAGAGAAACACTAAAAACAGTCTAGACTGGATAGATTTCATGACTGTTCTACTCTTGTCTGTGCAGTTGCATTTCCCTTCATGTGCATTTATTTATTTATTTATATTATTTCCAGTTTGATGACCGGGGAGGTAAACTGGGCTCAAAGAGCCCATTTTCAGTGGAGGCCTGGGAAGAAAAGCTCCATAGTACAAAGTAAAAGCTACATAATACAAAATACAACAAAATACAATACAGAGTTGCAAAAGGTACAATAAACAACTTGTAGGTGTTAAATAGCAAACTAAGCACAGTTGAACTGCAACATATATAAAATATATAATACAGATATGCTCTGAGTTAGTGCAAAATGACAAAAAATACACTGAACCCACAGACATTGCCAACATCCTGGCAGACAGGTTCAGTGCAAACTCTCCCTTTGAAATGAGCAAATGACTATCCCAACAGAGTGTAGCCTCCCTGACATCACAGATGCACAGGTGAGAGCTGCCCTCTCCAAAGCAAAAAACACAACATCAATGAGACCGGACGGTGTCCCGGGCTGCGTTTTACATGAGCTCCAAGAAGAACTGAACCCTCACTTAAAATCACTGTTCAGTCTCAGCCTTACAACAGGATATGTAGCCAAAGAATGGCATACTGCAACAGTGGTCCCACTCCATAAAGGTGGTGCCACAGAGATTCTTAGAGATGGAGGGAGAGAGTTCCATTTTTTGGCTAAGGTAAAGGATAGGAGTAGCTGACCAGTGGGACGATTTGGTTTGTACACAGAGATTAGATTCTGGTGGGCAGATCTTAGGGGTCTGTGAGGGGTGTATAAAGTTAAGATGTTTGCAAGTGCAGGACATGTAGTAGGTTTGAAAATAAGCTTATGAGCTGTGGAGAGTTGGAGGTAGTCGAGGTAGTTGGGAAGTTCTAGCCATTGCAGCTGGTGGAGAGGTATACAGTGGTGAGTAGAGTATTTGGATGTGGTTTCGAACTTTGAGATTTTGTTGTAGCAGGTATACAGTTTAGAAGAGATGGAGGAAGACAGGTTGGTTAGTAGGGGACCACCATACATCAGTGAGGGTAGTAAGTAGGTTGAGGCGAGGGTCTGTTTAGTTGAAGGGGAGAGGAAGTGTGAGTTTCTGTACAGCAGGCCAAGTTTCTGATGTTTTTTTTTTAATATTTAGTTGAATATGGGTATCAAATTTTAGATGTTTGTCAATAGTAACCCCAAGAAGTTTGGCAAAAGGAACAATTTCTATAGTGGAGTTGGCATAGCTGATAATATTGAAGGAGGTTTTGTCGAGAGGGATAGATTTTGATGGGGTGAATAGTAGGAATTTTGATTTGTTGGCATTTAGGGAAAGATGATTTTGAAGCATCCAGTTCTCAGTAGTTGAGAATGCAGTTTGAGTTTTAGTTTGGAGCTCAAGGAGGTTAGAGACAGAGCAGACTAAAGTTGAGTTATCTGCATATTGTACTATTTTAGTGTTAGGAATGGTCGCGTGGAAATCATTAATGAAAATATTAAAGAGCATTGGGCGGAGTGTGGATCCCTGGGGTACCCCAGTTGGGGTTGAAAAGAAGGCAGAGGTGCCAGTTTTCCATTTCACAGCCTGGGATCTATCAGAGAGGTAGCTGCTGAACGAGGTAATGGTGTTTTGTGAGAGGTTAAGATTAGAAAGGTGGGTATGGGAGACAGTATTAAAAGTATTGGAGAAGTCGAGGAGGACTGTGGATACTAGTTCGCCAGAGTCACGGGCATGGTTTACTATGTCTAGAAATGAAAGAAGAGCTGTTACTGTGCTATGGCCAGGATGGAACCCATGTTGTGTTGTTGTAAGGAGTTAGTTATTTGTAAGGAATGGCATTAGCTGGAGGTGGATACATTTCTCGAGAATTTTTGAAATAGGAGATAGAATTGCTTTGGGTCAGAAGTTGGAGAAGTTATTATTTTTGCCTCCTTCGTGGAGGGGTAGGATAAAGGCACAGTTTAGGGACATATGATTCCTGTATGGATCTATTGATGAGTATACTGATGGGGATGGTGATGCTGTCTGCTGGTTGTTTTAGAAAGAGAGAGGGGATGTTGTCAGGGGCATTGGAGCGTGGCTTAAGTTTAGAGATAAGTTTTTTTTTTATATATGAGGTGGGGATGGGTTTGAGATGAAAAGTAAGAGGAGAGTTTAGGAAGGAAGATTGGGGAGAGGATTTGAGATGGGGGGAGCAGTTGTTGTTAGGGAAGGTTTTGGTGAGTTCTGCTATGGAGTTAGTAAAGAAAGAATTAAACAGTGTAGCTATTTCTGTGTCAGATTTGCTAGTGTCAGGGCAAGGGTTGTTTTTGGTGCCTGGATTGAGAAGAGAGTTGATGGATTTTCAGAATTGTTTGGGGTTTGTGGAATGAGTAATCTGGAGTTTGATATAGTATGATTTTTTATCCTGTATAATATGTTTTTTGGCTAGGTTGCAGAGTTGTTTATATTTAAGAAGGTTATCAGGGTGCTTATTGCAGTGATAGAGTTTTCAGGTCTTGTCCCTTAGTTGCATGAGTGTTTTGGTATCCTTAGTAAGCCAGGGGGCGGAATTGATCTTTATACGTTTTGTTCTTAGAGGGGCTTGGGAGTTCAGGGTATCTAAGAAGGTTGAGTTGAAGAGTTCCACAGCATTATCTAGAGGAAGGGTATTTAGATTGCCCCAGTTTATAAGTTTGAGAGAATTGGAGAAAGTTGAGGTGTTAAAGTTTGGGAGATTCTGAGTATGGATATATTGGTGTAGGTGAAGAGAGGAGCAGAGGGAGTTGATCTATGAATGAAGGCTGGTAAGTGATCGCTAATGGAGTCTGGTAAGGTGCCAATGTGGGAGATGTTATTTGGGTGGGAGAAAAGGATCCAGTCCAATATGAAGCCTGGGAATTATTTTTATTGGGTCTGATTATGGCATTAGTAAGTTGAGAGAAGTTATATAGATTTATGAATATGGTGCGATTTTTGGCAGTAATTTTGTTCCAGTCAATGTTTACATCTCCTAGGATGTATGTCTCAGACTTGATATTGGTTGAGGCCCATTGAAGAATTTCCTCAAATGTGTCAATATTGTTCCCAGGGGTATACAGAGGGCTATAACACAAATGCTTGTATGGTTATTTAGTTTAAGGGTTCCTATGACTAGCTCAGCATTGTTGAACTGAGGAATTGGATTTTGGTAGGGGGTGATGGAGAGTAGGCTGGAGTAGATTAGGGCCACTCCTCCACCCTTTTTTAGGCAGTCATATCTAAGAGCTTGAAACCCAGGAGGTAGGATTTCTGAGTCAGACATATTGGGTTTTAGTCATGTCTCTGACACGGCTACTGTGTCAGGTTGGGCATGGTATAGCCAACTGTGAAAGTGGGCTATTTTGTTTTTTAGACTCTGGACATTGATGGTTAGGAGTTTGAGATATTTAGGGTTGGAAATATTGGTGTTAATAGGGGGAGTTGGAGTGTTGATGGTAGTGGTTTATGGGTTGGGGTGTATGTCACCTGCTAGGTATAAGCAGTTGAAGGGGAATGAAATCAGGGATTTATTTTACTTTTAGAGTTTAGTGGGAGGAATAGTAAAGTTTTAGGAATATGATGTTTCATAGAGGTAGGTAGATGTTTTAGCTTGAAGCAGAGAAGTGGGTGTGGTTGAACTAAGTTGGGAGATATTGTGTGGAAGTGGGCTGAGGTGGAAAGATGTTGCTTGTTGAGGGCGATGGTAGGGTGAAGAGGGGATAGAATTGAATGGGGTAGTTTGAGAGAGGAAAAAGAGGTAGCATGGTATAGAGGAATTAGAAGCAGTAGGCAGAGGGAGGAAATGAAAAGGGTTTGAGAAGACATGGTGTGGTGTAGGATTAAATGAATAATTGGGAGGAGGGTATTTGAGTGAATGAGTGAGGGAGTGAGGAAGTAGTTGGATGTAGGGTATGTATGAGAGTGTAAGAGGAGGGTATTTGAGTGATGAAGTGAGGGGGTGGGGAAGTAGTAGGATGTAGGGTATGTATGAGAGTGTAAGAGGGAGGGGTTTAGAAGTGAGTGATGTGCCTTGATGTTTGGGATGGGGAGGGGGGAGACAGTATTGGATGATTGGGGGAGGGGGTTGGTGAGGCGATGTGTGTGGGTTGGCAGAGAAGAAGTGGAGGGGATGTATAGTTACAATAAATTCAGGAGCACTGGGGTGGGTGGGAATTGGTGGGAGGGTAGGGGAGCGGAGTGAGCCCACAGGGTGAAAGGAGCGGGTAGACCCAAGGAAAGAAGGCAGCAGGACAGTGTGAAAAATAATCAGTCTGGTGAACGTAAGTACAGATGAAGGTAAGCAGGTTGAAGAGTATCTTTAATCCCTTTAATTTCACTTCTGGGAGAAAGATAGAACTGCCCCTGTAGAGAGTCAGGCAAACAGAGTGTGACTTGGTATGTTGTGAATGGTCTTGGATGTCCAGGAGGGCTGGGCCAGTAGGCAAAACAAATTAGGTAGAGAAGGTTGAAGAGTGGGGGTATAGGAGAGCAAGGCCAGGAATGCACAGCAGCCACAAGAGGATCTAGGGATTTAACATTAACTTACACTACAACCTCTTGAATAGTTACATATTGCAAGCATAAGATTGGATGCGTTATATTCAGTATGAATGACCTTAAGACCCCATTCACAACATCAGGCAGATCAGATTGCACTATGCTATCAGTGAAAATGCTAGTTACTTGGTTGGTGGTCACACAGATAGTATTCTGGTAATCAGTGGTCTTTTGAGAAAAGTCATTTACTGTAAGAGTGTGTAACAGGAAATGTATAATGAATTTGAAGCAGCTGTGGAAATTTACACAGTCTGTGCTATATCAAACCTTTTGCTCAGTGATTTAAATATGCTGCCTCTGATCATCTTTGGAGTACCACCACTCTCATTTTAAAATAAGATGCTCCTAACACCAACTGCCTTGCAAAGTGCCAAACTGTGATGCCTGTATTTCTAGTAATCATGACAGACAATATATGTCAAATATCTGAAAGTTGATCAAGACAAGAAAAATAAGCTATCCAAGAAAATTAATTTCTAGTGCAGCAGTTTTATAAACATGCATGTCACATGATTGGAAGTACAGTTTGTATGATAAAGTAACATTTTTGTCTAACAAACCTGGACTCATTTCCCACCAGTGTCAGGTGCATATCCTGTGACTTCAGGTCTGTCACTTAATCCCAGTGCTCTCCCAGGCTGCTAATAAAAGGGGTAGTTTTGACTAATGAGCCTGCACTGTGAATTATTAATCACTTCACGTGCATTATGAATATTTTAGTTGGCATTCATGTCAACTAACTGGCATTCTGCCTGGTAGTATAGTCCATGTAGTTATGAGCTGTGCTAATTGCAAGGGCTGGCATGCTTCTCTTCATATCAATAGAGTTCTGTCATATTTTTAAAGTATACTAATCATATGTGGAAAAACAAGAGCAGAAATGAGCACAGTTAACAATATATGACAGATTTGTTTCCCAAGCATGTAACTTCTAAACCTAATGAAATTGTTTACCTATCTTCTAGAAACATCAGACCAACATTTCCAGTGTTTCTTTTAGGCAGGATCTATATCTTATCAGATAAAAAAGGGTTGTTAAATAGCACAGCCTATTAAAGAGGATATAAAATATCTAAAAAAAGAACAGATAAGGTACTGGCAATGAAACAGTGCAAATGATAAGATAATGATATAAATACCTGAAGACATTCCGTCTCAAAGATTCTACTGAGGATCAGTGTATGCATAACAAAATCATTTAAGGCTGCCTATTGGCAAATGATAGTTTTATTTGTTAGTCTTAGTAAAATTACACATATGCAGAAGCAAGCTTAATATCTTAGTTTTTTGATAACAAGTTTACGGTAAATATAATAATCCATGTTTGAATAATTAGTAATAAATATACAACAAATATATTACCCTAGACAATATGCATATTATAATCTTTAACATATGAAAATATACTATGCAGTAAAATAATCTGAGTCATTTAAACAATTTGACATACAGCAATTGCTTTGATACAGCTGTGATAATGATTTCTGAAAACTGTTAAGCTTCACAGAGGTAAGTTAACTAAGGTTACATTTTCTGTACTTGACGTTGGAAACAATATGCTTACATCTTTAGTTAAGTCATCATTAGATGTTTTGTGATACCATATTTTAGGCTGAAAAGCAACAATCTTCAGAGATGTATATGTTTACTAGATCCTAATCATCATTAAATAGCAAAATATTTTTGTCTCAAAAATAATACCAAACCTCAAGACGAACAAGTAACTCTACTGTATTCTGAAGCCAACAGCAACACTTGCACATCCCAGATAGAACACAGTTTACAAGGACAGGCCATCTTTATGTTCAGAATGTCTAACCATTTATTTTGCTGTGAAACTCCAGTGGCATGATAACAGAAAGAAAATATCTCGTACTATTCACAAATATATAAGTTATTAAACCTATGTATCAGCATATCTTCATTCCTTTAGTTTTTGCACATCAACCTTAATATAGTTATTCATTCATTTTTATAACTGTCTACATTATTTCTCAAAGCCAAAAGTAAGAAATCAGTATAGTCAGTAACAGATAAATGTTTATAGATTGAAACAGCACATCAGGTACTGTAGTGAAGAAAACAATCCCAAGAGTGAAGCAAAGGAAATCAATGTCTCAGTGTTTTGTTTTGGATTTTTTTTCTTAGGAAATATAATAGCCACTCTAAGGAATCACTGACTTTTGAGAAATTAGGAAGCGCACCATTGCTGGATTACTGCAGCTACTTTATTTGCTTTTATGCCAAATGTCATACATCATGATGAATCCTATTGAATGGGTTGTATAGATCTATAAATACAGAAGCCATGAGTAATGTGCTATTTTACATGTAGTAAAGCTGACAGGCCAGAGAAAACGGTTTCAGACATACATCTCCATCCTATGTTATGTTTCAGAAAATATTCCTTGAGACTCACAATGGTGGTTAATCTTTTTAGAAATTATTTTCTAAAACATTTATGATAATTAAGAAATTAAAGCTTTTTGGGTCAATAATTTTCAATACATTTCTTTCTTTTTTCTTTAAAAAAGCTTTCACAACAGCACTGCACTTCCAGATACCTAGAAAGACCCTGCCTCCTAACAATGCAGCATACCGCTCAACCTCTTAGCACAAGAAATCTGAACAATGCCTGTCACAATGGGGGGACAAAGGCCCAAAAATAGGAACACATTTTAAATATTGCTCTTATAAACTTAGAAAGTTGCTAGAATAAAAGGATTTCTGTTAGCATGCATTTTTCTGAAGGATATGAAGTCAGACACTCAAATGTATGTCATTACTTAGTGACTTTAATCCTTAGATCAACCCAGTGATTTGTCAAAAAAAAAATTTTATGAGGAACAGACCAAAAATATGAAGCAAAAATCTGGACATTCTGCGAAAATCTATACAGTTGAGAGGTATGCAATGCAGACAATTAGATATCTAGTCACAGGTTTATAAACCTAAGATTGACTTCATCCAAATCCTTACAGGGGTGAAAAATACTGCCTTATAAAATTTTTAAACATTCCTTTCTGAAACTAAAGCCAAGGAATTCATCACAATCCTTGCCCTGCTTCTTACATGTACAAGGGTGAGCCATAGTTTTTACATTTTCTAAATACTGATTAAATTACTAATCAATTGCTTATGAATCAGAAAGTACTTCTACATTAATGAGATTTAAAAATAACATTTGAATTCTTAACCTAGGTATCAAATGCACTTCTTTGTATGAATGCTCATGAAATTATTATACACCTAACAGATTTATGTAGCATTTTCCATAGTATCTAAAGACATATTTTTCCAAAACATTTTTTGTGTTATTTTCCTTAATAAAGATTATATATATTGCCACTGTCTGCTTAAAGATATCATGACTTTACTTTGCAGTTTTTCTTAGATATTTGTTAATGTGTTTCCCCTTATTTCCCAATGACTGCTTTGCTTCATTAGTAAAAGCAGTTGTTTGTAGTTACGTCATTTTAGTTCCAGATGGACATAAATTATCCAGAGTATCTGTAAGCAATTTTATAGTCTGCTACTTAACAACATAAGAACATACTCAGAAACTGATCATAGGAACCCTAAGAAGCCTAGCCATATACACCATTAAACATACACACTTAAAAATTCTTGCCTTACTTATATTCCATTCATAATAGCATAAACATACATCAAGTGCTGTCAGTAGCCACATACCAGTTCAGAAGAAAATTTTCTTATGGTCATGAGTACTGCTATCTAAATTATGTAAATTAGATTTAGAATTTGCCATCAGACTAGTAAGAAATATTGGGATTATATTAATCTTTACAATCTGAAAAATATTGATAATAACAATAGCAAAGATTTGATGTTAAATTTAATAGACTTAACAACATCCAATACTTTCTGGAGAGTCTTTACTTGGAAATATTTCCATAGGCCCCATTTGGAATCAGCAAAATGTTTAAAAAATGAAGTTGCATACTGGAGATGTATAAAAGCTTTGAAAGCTAACTGGTATCACATCTTCTTAAATGTGAAAAAAACAATAAGTGTTGGTCTTTCTTTAGAATACTGTGGTTGGGTGGATATGTATTAATTGAAGCTTTAATACACATGAATTCCTGTTTGTACAAATCCTTCACAATATCCTTTGGTTTCAGTGTTATTAGTGATAACTCCTGATAAGGGACTCGTGCTAGCTTGGAAGCTTGAGTAGCTGCAAAACCTATGTTGGTTCAGTGAAAGAAATTACATCATGACTGTGTTTCAGTGTCTTTGTGTTTTCCATTAATGGACCAACATGGCATCAATTAATGTTTTGCAATTCATTGGTGAGTACCTCACACAACTACACTGTTTGTTATTTGGGGTTGATTCTATGCTGCAATACTGCCCCAACTGCATAGAACCCCAAAGCAAAACCACATCAGTGGACAGCTAATACAAAATCCACTGTAGTACTGTCTGCACTATCAAAGTGCACTGTGATAAAACAATGTACATCTATCTTGTGCTGGTTGGCAAGGTATAGTTGGATAGCCAGATAACAGTTTCATGTGTGTCTGTGACAGAGGACTTCTTGTAATATGAAGTAGAAATGGCAGCACATATAGAGGAATATCCCTTGATGGCACCTGCTACTGTATTGCTTTGTTAGTCATAATAAGAGGCAATATAATGGGCAAGTTACTTGAAAAAGATTATTTGGTCACTTGAAGGCTTTGTCTATTGAGCTAATTGTAGTAAGAATCTTTGTGTTCAACATCTTTGTATCCTGTATAGGAAGGGTTAAAATGTGAAACTGCATTGCGTGCAAAGAAATAAGCTAAAATGAGTTGTTTTTCTTGTAAGGAATTTGCTGACCAGAAAGGAATGCACAGATGTTACCTTGGTCCAGGCACAGGCCTATCTTGGGACTGACCTCTGACCAAGGAGGAGTGCATAGATGTTACCTTGATGTAGGCACCAACTTATCTTGTGTCTGACTTTTGACCATCTAAGGCTCCAGTGAGTGAATTTATAGCCTTGACTGAAATTCCTTGTCTAGTAACCAGCTGCTGTGTATGTGTAGAAGAGGGTATATAAACCCATGTAATGTGTACAGAAATTAGACTGCTGCCATACCAAGTACTTTGTGGCAGGTCTCCATGCATGTAAAATAAACTCTTTTTTGGCCTACCTTTAGCTGCGTGATTCTTCCAGTATATGTTAAGAGTATTAAAATCTTTTGACATTTCTGGCGCCCAAGAACGTGGAGCCACCTCTTCATGGTACGAATCGCATAAGAGGGACTGAAAAACCTGTACAGGAAGGGGAGAACGAATCTCGGGCTCCCTTGAACGGAAAGACCTCTGACGAAGAAGTCGTAAGTAGAGGCCAGTCACTCTTAGATTCGATCCGTGGGACTGTGACGAACGAGGGCGGAAGATCCGCAGTAAGGTAAGCTTTTTTATTTGTAAAAGTTTTTTTAAGGGACTAGTCATAAAGGAATTTCTTTTGTTTAAAATTTTACAAAAGACCAGTAGAGATCTCAGGAAAAGGAAACAGTTTTTCTTTTAAATAAGAAAAATGGAAATAGGAAGCAGTTGTTGTGTTAGTAAGGGCTGCTTAAATAAAAGGACTGAGGATGAGGAATATATGTTTAAATTACATCCGAAAAACTTGAAATATATGAAAAAATGGAAGAAAAATTATGGGTTTAGTGGTACCTTGAATAGATCAGAATGTCAAAATCTAGTGAGAGACCTGCGCAGGGACACGGGAGGTAAGGTTAAGAAACAAAAAAAGGTAGGATTTCCTCAAGTACAGAAATGGTTAGAAGAAGCTAATAAGAGATATAAGGAACAATTTTCAAATAAGGGAAGTAGTGGCTCGAGTGCAAAAGGTGCATTTTTTGTCCACAAAGAAGATGACGAAACATCTATTGTCTGTCGTAAACCAACAGCCCCACCCTTGTATCCTGACGCCACTGAAGACAGGGTTAGTCTACCCCAGTATCAGGAAGATGACACAGAGAATCAGGATAAAACTGTACCCCCGTAGTACTGACAAAACAAGTAGGTAAAACCCTGGAACTCCGGAACCGTAATATAGATACATCAGAATGGATACAAAAGGAAGCCGAAGTCAATTCAGCGTCCACAGAGTATCCCCTCATAGAAGTTGCAAATCCGCAAGCAGGTACGTCTGGACAGGGTCCCACCATTTTAGTCTATCAACCCTGGACGCGGGAGGACATTCGAAAAGCTGTAGAAGGAATACCACACCCTAGGTTAGATATGACCAAGTTTTGTTAAGATATCGCAGGCATGATAGAAAGTTATAAGCTAAATGCCATAGAGATGGAGCAAGCAGTTCGACAAATTTTGGGTCCCAACTGGCACCTGGTCTGTGGGGACTGGAACCCCATAACCAGGGAAGATGATAGACCACTTGCCTACAATTCAGACTCATACCAAAAGCAGGTTAAGGATTTACTAACCCGTATTATGGATAAATGGAAGCCTAGGGCAGACTGGACCTGTATCAATAGATGTGTACAAGAAGATGATGAAAAAGTAGACAACTATTTGCAGAGACTTACCCAGTGTTTTGATAACCATAGTGGAATAAACAAACCACCCGATTAAAAAAAATGATTCACCTTATGAACAACAGTTAAAAAATGCCTTTTTAAAAGGATGTAGAACTGCAATCAGTAACTTCATTCACAAACATATGACAGACCATAGGACGGCATGTCTGCAACCCTTACTGGAGTATGCAAGACATGCAGAAAAATATTTAGAAGAAAAGAAAAGGAAACAAGCTCAAACCTTTACGGTGAGTGAAGATGGGACACTTATGCTACTGCAAGGTCCGACTAACAGGGGTAGAGGCAGAGGCAGAGGAAGAGGGAATGTGGGACATTCCGAAGATTATGAAGGCAGACAGAAAAGAGGAGAATGTTTCAAATGTGGTAAGAAGGGACATTTTGCGAGGGATTGCCGGTCTTCTGAAAAAACTAAAACCACCCCGGATCACGAGTCAGCATGACTATATGATGGTGGTGGAGGTGAATCAGACCCGGACAAAAATGCTGATGGGCCAGACTCAATAAGGCAGAGTGAAGAGGAAGCTTTTGAGGATGTAAACGAAGAGGGTAAGGGAGAATGTGCAGGATGGGAGAATGAAATGACTGATTTTTCAGACGAAGGTGAATATCAGGTTGTTAATTTAACAGCGCTGGCTGTAACTATGCAACTAGAGGCACAACCGATAATCACACTTCAAGTAGAAGGGAAGGATGTAGAATTTTTGTGTGATTCAGGGGCCTCCAGGACCCTGCTAAAAAATTCTGCAGTGCCATCCGATGTAACTTCTGATGACTATGTATTAGTCAAGGCAGCAAATGGCCGCATTTATAAGGAACCACTATCTAAACCCCTATGGTTCATGGACCCTGAAACTAACCAAACTACCAGGTTTCGAGTCATTATCTCAAAAATTTGCCCTGTAAACTTATTAGGGAGAGATTTAATGCACGTGTTTGGCATAGCAGCTGTGCCGACTGCATCAGGGGGTTCTAGCCAAACGAGTAGAAATTCAAGATGTTATGTTACAGGTGGGGCAGGGTGATTTACACTACTGGTACAGTAATGATCTTGTCGAAACTGGACCACAAAATGTAGTAAATGAGCTAACTAATTTGGCCTTAAGAAAATATGGCACCCAACCGCCAGTGGTAGCTAAACAGCTACACTGTACCATGTATTACAGAAAGTATGTAGGACCAGACGACAAATATGAAGAGCAATTCTTTAAACACAAGGTCACAAGAATCCTGTTACAAAATCTCTATTGGGATAAAGCAGGAAATTCTGCAGTTACATGCAGTCTTACAAAAGATATGCAGTTACTTTTTCGCAATACTTCCATTGCACATGTCTCTGTAACAAGGGAGGAACAAATGGCATGGTATCTGGTGGGGAGGAAAGTTACTGAATGGGCTAAAATGACGCCAGAACAGTTGGCATGTAAAGGAGTTCAGGTACAAAGACTAAATTGGGTCACCCAGGCTAGACCAACAGTGCACCTCCGCGAAAACAGGCTAACGCCACCCGGGGGAGGGCCATTCTGACTATATCTCCTAACCCCGCAGGAAGAACTAAAGTTACAATCAGTGCCAGACTCCTTATGGTCCCACGGGCAACATGACATTGGGCTAATAAAAACAGCAGGACAGGTTAAAATAACTCCAAAATCTGATTTTAGACCTCACAAGCTTCAGTATCCGTTAAGTAAAAAGGCAGAAGAAGGCATTCTACCAGTGATCATGGCTCTACTACAAGCTGGGGTTTTAATTCCATGCACAGATTCACCGTGTAACACACCCTTGTTCCCAGTAAGGAAACCGGACGGGACCTGGAGAATGGTACAGGATCTGCAGGCTGTGAATGCTTTTGTGGTACCAAGGGCTCCTATGGTCCCAGACACATCTGTTTTGTTAAATGATATCCTTCCCACAGATAAGTATTTTTCTGTCATTGATATCAGTAACGCATTTTTTTCTATCCCTCTACAGGAAGATAGTAGGTTTTGGTTCACTTTTACGTTTATGAGCAAGCGGTACACATACACAAGACTGCCGCAGGGATATTGTGAAAGCCCTACAATCTTTTTGCAAGAAATGTCGACAAACCTGGCACAGTTTCAACCAGAGCATGGCTGTCATCTACTATTGTACGTGGACGACATCTTACTGGCTGCACCCACGGAGGCTGTCTGTGAGTCCGAAACTATTCGGTTATTGCATTTCTTGGCAAAAGAGGGACATAAGGTAAACAAATCTAAATTACAGTTTTGTAAAACTGAAGTACGATATCTAGGCTATACCATTTCAAATGCTGGTAGACAACTAGAAAGCTGTAGAAAAGAAGCTATTTTACAGGCACCAATGCCCAGTACGAAAAAAGAAATGATGTCATTTTTAGGAATAACTAACTTTTGTCATAGTTGGATTCCCAATTATGCAGAGGAAGTAAGTCCACTTTCAGAACTTATTTTTGCACTTCCCATGGCAGCACATGACGCGCTGCAATGGACGGATAGGGCAATACAGGCATTTACTAGGGTAAAACAATTGATAGCAGGATCTGCAACACTTAGCTTCCCTGACTATACAAAACCTTTTGTTCAGACAGTAGATTGTAAGCAGGGCTTTATGACATCGGTTCTATTGCAAACTTATGGGGATAAGTTGAGACCATTAGCTTTTTATTCCAGTAAACTGGACACAGTGGCACGATCGTTGCCACACTGTGTACAAGCAGTGGTCGCAGCTGCACTGGCCGTGCAGGCGTCTGCAACCCTAGTTTTGTTTCATGACCTTACCTTACGAGTACCGCACTCTGCTGCGATAATACTTCTACAGGATAAAGTTACCTTTCTCTCTCCTAGCAGACACTTATCCTGCATGACAACGTTGTTATCACAACCACACATGACCATTGAGCGATGCACTACTCTTAATCCAGCCACGCTGTTACTTACAGCTGATGACGGTGCCCCTCACGTGTGTTTAGACTTAATACACTCTAATGTCTTACCAAGACCAGACCTTCAGGATCAACCTTTGGCAAATTCAGATTGGACCCTGTTTGTAGATGGGTCAGCACATAAGAATGAGGCCGGTATTACACAAGTGGGTTATGCAGTCACAACTGCGACTAAGGTACTAGAGACAAAACCTCTCCCCAGGAACCTGTCCACACAAGCAGCCAAATTGATTGCTTTGACCAGAGCATGTACCATCCCTAAGGATAAGGCAGTTACCATCTACACAGATAGTCAGTATGCTTTTGCTACGGTCCATGTCTTTGCACAGCAATGGAAAAATAGGGGAATGGTTACGGCCTCAGGAAAGGAAATAACCCACAAGGATTTAATCCTTAGCCTCTTACAAGCTGTCCAACTGCCACAGGGATTGGCCATCTGTAAGTGCGCAGCACACACAAATGCCAAGGATCCAGTATCACTTGGAAATGCACTAGCTGACAAAACTGCAAAAAGTGTAGCCTTAACCTCTACTTTTGCACACGAGACCACACAGAAGGAACTTCATCCTACAGATAAATTTGATCTACAAACTTTACAGGTAATGCAGGAACTTAGTACAGTTCAGGAAAAACAGCGATGGGTTAAATATGGGGCTATTCAAAAGCAGGGAGTTTTTGTAGGTCCAAATGATAAGTATGTCTTGCCAACAAACCTTTTTAGGTATGCCTCATTAGTGACGCATGGGCCATCTCATCTGGGCCCTGCTGCCATGGTTCAGATAATCTAGCAAATTTTCTGGACCAAGGGCTTTATAGCATATGCTAAACGATTTTGTTTATTGTGCCTGCTTTGTGCACGATACCATGGTGGTGGGGTGCGGATCACCCCAGCAGCTTTTCCACTGCCTCTGTATCCATTTCACACAATCTGTATGGATTTTATTGAACTAACTCCTGTTCAACAGAAGCGATTTGGATTAGTCATTATTGATGCTTTTACAAAATGGGTAGAAGCTTTTCCGGTAGTACACCCAGATGCACTGTCGGTAGCCAAGGCCCTTACAAATAACATTATCCCTCATTTTGGGCTACCTACACACATCTATTCTGATAATGGCACACATTTTGTAAACCAAGTCATTTAAAAGCTGGCTGCCGTTTTCCAGATCGGGTTAAAACGCTATTGTGCCTACCACCCACAGTCAACAGGGTTGGTTGAATGCCATAATGGCATTCTCAAAGGCAAGTTACGTAAACTCATGGCCGAGACACATCAGTCTTGGATAAACTGCTTACCTCTGGCACTCCTGTCAATGCGTACCACTCCCACTTCAAAAGGGGTCACACCATTTGAACTACTATACGGGAGACCTTATTACGTCCCGCAGTGGCAAGGTCTTTTGCCTGCAGAACGTGAGGGGGGGTGAAGAGATAGCAGATTACATGAGGAAAATGCTGACAAAAACTAACACTTCTCTAACGAATGATTATTTTTCAGATCAGAAGAACAACAGGATCCTGGAAGTGAAAGCGGGGGAGTGGGTGTGGATTAAAATTGTCAAGAGGAAAACGTGGGCCTCACCGAAGTGGGAAGGTCCATACCAGGTTTTGATTTCGACACCCACAGCAGTCCGAATAAAGGAGCGACCATCGTGGATCCACCTGACACATTGCAAAATTGTTAAACAGTTTGAGCTAGAAAAAAACCTGAGTTCCCCTGAGGAACACTGAGTAGTAGTTCTGTCTGTATGAATTTTTTGACTATTGTAGCAATGCAAAAAAATACTGGAAGGGATCAGCCCTTCCCACAAAGGCATTGCAAAATAATTTTGTTACTAGTAAGTGTGAGTGTTGTTTTTCTGTTTTGGCCGTTTTTATTTTCAAACGAAACTAGCCAAGTGAAGAGAGACGAAAATACAGCTTGGCATCCACCCTTTAATACGTACCAAGCTATTAAATATGCATATGCTTTGTCTTTTAATGTTTCAAATTGTTGGGTATTCACAGCTATCCCCACTGTACATGGTGGTTTGATGTTAGGTACAATCCCTTTGGGGGCAAATGATACATGGACTAATTTACTGTTTGAAACTTCAAACGTAGCCTTAAAGAACAAAATAGCATTACCCCTCATGGGTCGCCAAAATGGAACTGTATGGTTCCAAAGATCTGGAAAAATTAAGGTTGGATGGAGTCAATATAATGTAACCATAATTCATAACTGTACAATAGATGGGCACTGTGCAACGAGTTTCAAGCCTATAAGAGTGCTTATTAATAGTACAGGGCTTATTAATGTCACAAGCTTTTTTAAAAAAAATGTTATCTGTGTATGATCTTTTGTTTAAAGGGCTACAAGACAAAGGAAATCATTCTATTCCAGTAAATATTACCCTCAAGGTGAATGATTGTTATTTTATCTGTGGTAAAAAGCATACAAATGGTTACCAAGGAATTGGTCAGGCAGTTGTTTTTTTGGGTTATTTAGCACCAGCTATAAGACATACATTTTCTCTTTCCCAAGGTAAAATACGAAATGTACATGCTGTAAATAAACCTTTTAATCCTGTAGGTAACATTGATGCATCCTGGATCTATCATCACGATTTGGCCCACAGTAGCAGCAAGGGACTATCACACATGGACTTGGGTGATGATGTTATTTCCTGGGCTGGTATCCTTCCAGCGTATGGGGCAGTAAAATCTATTTGGGAGCTCAGAAAACTGTCAAAACTGTTAGAAACTCTGAGCAATGCAACTTTTTCTGCACTAGAATTGGTGACGGATGAGTTAACTGCAATGAGGACTGTAGTGTTGCAGAATCGTATGGCGCTCAATTTCACCCTAGCGGCGAAAGGAGGTACTTGTGCTCTTATCCAGGAGAAGTGTTGATGTTAAGTTGTCCATCTCGCCTTCATTCTTGCTGGATGGGTTCGGAGCCGATCCTCGGCTCCGACTCGGCACTTGCTTTAGCTTAGGAACTCCTTTTACCAGCTCGAGGCAACCCTATATCCCATGATGCAAGGCGGAACTACCCCAGATCTCGTTTGCCGCTTAGCGAAAGAGGTCTCCTTTACCAGCAGAGGTAAGTGAATTTCTTGTAAAAGAAAGAGAAGCTTAGTTAGTATTTTTATTTTCCCTTTTTTAGTCATAGTGTAGCCTGTAGTGATTACAGCCCACCCTATTCCCTTATTTTTCAAACTTTATAACTTCTTTTTAAACCTTAGTGTAAAAGTTTTTAGTTAGGCCTTAAACCCCAGTTGTTAATCCCTTCCTGTGTGTTGTGTGTAGGGGATTAATTTGTGTGTTTGTTGGGGTTTGTCTGTGTTTCTTCCACCTAGGATATGTCTAGGGAAGGCAAGGTCTCAGGCTTCAAGAAGTGTGACTCGTGCTGTCAGAAAATGTCTCTGACAGACGGTCACACTTCTTGTGTTTATTGCCTGGGGCCTTTGCACCTGCAGGACTCCTGTGCTTTGTGTCACTCCTTTAGCCAGAGAGTCCTGCAGGAAAGGAGGAACAAACTTATCCTCTGTGGCTTACTTAAGCCAGAAGGTTCTCCCTCGAAGGCAGGGTCTGGGAAACCTTCTAAGCCACCGAAGGCTCAGGCTTCAGTATCTAAGCCTCCTCCGGTGGCTCTGGCTCCGTCGGAGCCGAGATCGGCTCCGGCTGGAACCGATGTATCTGCCTCGAAGGTAGTGGGTTTGGTGCCGGCTGGCTCTGATACCTTATCTACTGTAGCCTTGTCGGCTCCGGCTGGAGCCGACACTTTATCCAGCATCGGAGCCGAGAAACCTTCGGCTCCATCTGGAGTTCAGGGGACTTCGGCTCCGATGGCTCCGTCCCGGAAGAGATCTCGGTCCCCTTCGTTACTGAGTATCCACTCGGCTCTGGGGTCTCCTCTTTTGTCGGAGCGGAGCCATCGGAGCCGATCTTCGAGATCTTCCAGGCTGTCTGACCACGACTTGGAGAGGGTGGTAAGCAGGCTGTTGAAGTCTCAGGCACTGGCCCAAATGCTCCATAGCCCGTCTCATCAGACGTCGGCTATAGCCTCACCCCTTGAACTTCCTCCTCCGACTCCACATCGCAGTTCGGAGCCGGAGCTTCTCGGGACAGCGACTGTTTCGGTGCCGGAGCCGATACATCCTTCGGCTCCGTCATCCTCAGCTCCGATCTCCTCCTTGAGACCTTCCTTGGAGGGATCCGGTCGTCAGGTTTCCACTGTCGGCTCCGAGGGGGCTAGTGGCATCGGACCCTTGTCCAACCCCGCTCTCCCTCTCGGGGCTTCGGCTTTGGTAAGCTCGGCGCCGACATCGGCCTCGGAGCCTTCCCTCTCACTGGAGCCGGGCATTCCTGTTTCCTCGGAGCGGGGATATTCCGGTCTCCCGGGGAGGGGAGCCTTTGAGGTGATGAGGAGTGTCCTGGCCTCTGAGCCTGGTCAACGGTCCATCCCTCTAGCTCCTCCCTCATCAGTGCCTGCAGATGCCTCTTGCCAGCCTTTTACTCTCAGGCCCAGGGATCCATCGCTCCAGGTTTCCCCATTGGGAATTTCCTCCTCTTCCGAGGTTTCTCCTGATCCTGCAGGGGAACCCCCTCGGAAGAGGACGTGTAAGAGGAAACACACAGACTCCCCTGAGTCTACTACATCTGATACCAACTTAGATGAGTCGGAGGGTTCCCCACGGTCCCCCTCTGAGGATGTCTCCTTTTCAGACATCCTTGAGCTCCTCAAACAGAGGGGGAATTGGCCCTCTATTGACCCCTCCAAGGATGAGTCGGTATACCTGGAGGCTTTTGGATCCCGACCCTCCACCTCCTGGGTGTCTCTGCCTTTCAACCCACTGATGCAGGTAGTGGCTCGGAAGGTGTGGGCGGCTCCAGATTCTGTGGAACCTGTCCCCAGGAGACCATCCAAATTCATCACGGCCCCTTTGGACAAACAGTTCCTTTCCAAGGGTGCCTCTGTGGATGCTATGGTGGTGGCGGTGGCCACTAAGAAGGAACTGGCGGATCCTTCAGTACCTGTCCATCCTCCTAACAAGGATTCTAGGACCATGGACAGGTATGGAAAGCGGATGTTTTCTTCAGCGACCTTTGCTATGCGTTCGCTGAATTATCTTTGTCACTTCACCAGGCTTCAACGAGATGTTCTCAAGGAACTGGGTGAAGTAGTCCAGGATCCTTCTGCTGCTGGGGCTCAGGAAAAGATTGCCTCGCAGCTAGCAATCCTGAATTCCATATCTAACTCCTCCATGCGGCTCATATCCTATGCGGCCGATGGAGCGAGCAGGGCCGCAGGCACAGGAGTTGCTCTTAGATGCCAAGCCTGGATGCGGCTTTGTAATTTTGCGGACCCCTTTAAGGCATCCTTCACTAATACCCCCTTTGATGGTTCGGCTTTGTTCGGACCTCAGGTGAAGGATACCTTGACCAGGTGTGAGCAGGACGGTAAAACTCTTTCTGCCGTTGGAGTCCAGTTTTCCACTCCTTCTAGACCATACCCCAAGGGTCAGAAGGGGGGGAAGATGTGGTTCCGTAAAGCCCAAGGAGCTACACCGGACACACGTGGTCAGTTTACCCCCAGAGGCAGAGGGGGTAACAATAATAGACGCCGCCCTAGAGGCAGGGGGGGTCCTCAGAACCAGGGCAACAGGGAATCTCTTCCTGAGAAGCCCTTTCAGCACCCCTGAGGTGTTGCCCGACTGTCCACCCTTGGAGGCAGTCGGGGGAAGGATTTCGCTGTACCCAGTAGCCTGGCAATCCCTATCTCAAGAGATGTGGGTACAGTCGATCATATCCGAGGGTTACAAAATCCCCTTCGAAAGGTATCCCATACCTCAACAATCCCTTCCAGACATCTCACCCGGTCAAGGGGATTTGGCAGAACAGGAGGTTTCAAAGCTCCTAGAAAAAAGAGCCGTCCAGACTGTGCCGGCAGACCAGGTAGGATCCGGCGTCTACTCGAGATTCTTTTTGGTCCCCAAAAGGACGGGAGATTGGAGACCAATATTAGACCTGAGCAATCTAAACAGATTTGTCAAGAAGGCAAGATTCCGGATGGTCACGCTTCAGTCCATTCTGCCCTTTCTGGGCAAGGACAACTGGATGTGCTCTATAGACCTTCAGGATGCGTACTATCACATAAAGATTCACAGATGCTCCAGAAGGTTTCTCCGCTTTCGGCTAGGGACCAGTCATTACCAATTCAGAGCACTGCCCTTTGGCTTCACTTCAGCCCCCAGAGTGTTTACCAAATGCATGGCAGTGGTCACAGCTCATCTGAGACGTCAAGGATTCCAGGTGTTTCCCTATTTGGACGACTGGCTCCTCTCCGCCACCACCAAGTGTCAGCTTCTTCAGTCCAGAGACTACACTCTACAGCTTTGCAGGAGTTTGGGAATTTCAGTAAATTTTGAAAAATCTTCTCTGCTGCCTTGCCAATCTATCACCTTTATAGGCGCAAAATTAAACACCGTCAAAATGTTAGCCAGACTAACAGATCAAAGAATTCTGGACATCCAAAACTTCGTTCGGCTTCTATTGCAAAGCAACAAGATCAAAGCCAGATTTATACTGAAGGTTCTAGGTCTTATGGCTGCGGCCATTGTTCTCCTACCAGTGGCCCGCTTCCACATGCGTCTTCTGCAGTGGATGTTATTCACGCAGTGGTCGTACCACAGTCTCCCAATGAGGCACGAAATCTTGGTAACACAGTCGTGCCGAGCTCATCTGAACTGGTGGATATCTTCCCCTCTTCTTCATCAGGGCCGACCCTTTATTCCCCCTCCTCCAGTTGCCACAGTCACTACGGATGCCTCTCTGATCGGGTGGGGGGGCATTATCAGGGCAGGATGGTCCACGGGACGTGGCAACCCATAGAATACCATCTGCACATAAATGTCCTGGAGATGAGAGCAGTGCTTTTAACGTTGCAAGCCCTCAACGACTTTCTTCCCACGGGGACTATTGCAGTACAAACGGACAACATGTCCGTAGTCTGGTACATCAACAAACAGGGCAGGACCAGGTCCTATCCGTTATGTCGAGAAGCTCTCAGACTTTGGCAATGGGCGATCTCTTCTCAACGGTTTCTGATAGCAACGCACATCCCCGGCAGGTCCAACCTGTTAGCGGACAGGCTGAGCAGATCCATTCTGATGCCTCATGAGTGGTCTCTCAATCAATCTGTAGTGGATCAGATTTTTCTGAAGTGGGGCACTCCTTGTTGCGATCTTTTTGCTACTCCTCAAAACAACAAGTGCCCCGATTTCTTCACTCTCTTTCCCTTACCAGGCCAACCCCTGAGAGACTCTCTAACCCAGGATTGGCCCCGGGGACTTCTGTACGCTTTTCCTCCTTTTCCCTTGATTCCACAAGTCATTCAGAAAGCCACCGTTTTGAGAGCCAAGTTGATCCTCATTGCCCCTTATTGGCCTCAACAAATTTGGTTTCCGTCTCTGCATCGTCACCTTCTGGTGCAGCCCTGGCATCTGGACCCAGTTCCGGATCTCTTGATCCACCAGTCGGGTCAGCAGCACCGGGCCATTCATTCTCTCAACCTCACTGCTTGGTTGCTCCACTTCCTACCCTAGCCAGGCTACCGATGATTTCGGACTCAGTCAGAGACATTTTAGTGTCTTCCTTGAAGTCGTCCACTAGGACTGTTTATGCTAGCAAGTGGCGACGTTTTTCTATTTGGGCAAATTCCAAAAATATTGACCCCTTTACTGCTCCTGTACATTCGGTTTTAGATTTCCTGGCGGAGTTTTTTCATTCAGGATCCTCATCATCTACAGTCAAAGTACAACTGGCTGCTATTTCCAAGTATCATGTTGGCTTGCATGACAATAACATTATGTCTCATAGGTTATGCAAGGCCTTTCTGAGAGGAGTTTTTCTCCTAAAACCACCTATAAGGCATCCTCCTCCGCAATGGGATCTAAACTTAATGTTAGCATCCTTGATACTACCTCCCTTCGAACCATCTGCTTCATGTTCTTTGAAGTTATTGACCTGGAAAACTATATTTTTACTGGCTGTCACTTCTGCAAGAAGTGTTTCCGAGATTCAAGCTCTCTGCATTTGTTCTCCTTATTTGTTTTTTCATAAGGACAGGGTATCATTAAGAACTAACCCTTCCTTTCTCCCCAAAGTCGTATCTCAAAACAACATTAACCAATCTATAGACCTACCGGTCTTTTTCCCAAACTATTCCGACAGAGCTGAACAGAAACTGCATTTTTTGGATGTCCATCGTCAGCTCAGGTACTATTTGCATAGAACTAAACAATTCAGAAAATCGGACCAATTATTTGTCTCCTATGCAGAAAACAGGAAAGGTCTTCCAGTATCTAAAGTGACCTTATCCAGATGGTTGACTTCCACTATTTCCTATATTTACTCTCTCAGAGGCAAACAGCTATCTTCTAAGCCAAAAGCACACTCAACCAGGAGTCTATCCACTTCTGCAGCTTTTCAGGATAGACTACCCATTGATACCATTTGTGCAGCAGCTACTTGGGCTACTCCCCATACCTTTGTCTCTCATTACAAGTTGGACTTGGCCTCCAGAGATAGGGCCAGTTTTGGTTCCACAGTTCTCAAGAGTCTGTTCCATTGAGCCACCCGGGATACAGGTGCTAGGGACGCGGTCCCATCCAGCAAGAATGAAGGCGAGATGGACAACTTAACATTTAGAAGTTATGTACCTACCATAACGTTCCATGTTAGTTGTCTTCTCTCGCCTTCTTTCTTGCGTCCCTCCCTCCTTCCCCCTGGCCTGGACAGATCTTGAACAGTTCCTATTAGGTTGTTTCCTCCGGAGCCTTCATATGAGGACTTCTATTAGGAACTTGTGTTCCTAATTATGTTAGGATAGTCTTTAGCAGGGTAGGTTAGCTACCAAACGAGATCTGAGGTAGTTCCACCTTGCATCATGGGATATAGGGTTGCCTCGAGATGGTAAAAGGAGTTCCTAAGCTAAAGCAAGTGCCGAGTCGGAGCCGAGGATCGGCTCCGAACCCATCCAGCAAGAAAGAAGGCGAGAGAAGACAACTAACATGGAACGTTATGGTAGGTACATAACTTCTAATTCATTTATACCGGACAATGAGCATGATATAGACAGTCACTTGGAGATCTTACAACAAGTTTCTGAACTTACAAAACCAGGACAGAATCCATTGACTGACTTTTTCCAAAATTGGTTTGGGAATTGGGGAACAGTACTCATGAATGTCTTAATTGCTGTATGTGTTGGTGCCATTATATTCCTACTGTTGGGTTGTTGTTGCATTCCTTGCATCCGAATGATAATATCAAGTGTATTGTCTGCCAATGCAACTAAAGTTTATTATTCTGAATATACAGAAAATGAATCATGCGAAAAACTGTATGAATAAAATATATTACTGGTGATACAAAGTGTTGTTAGGGGGGAAATGTAGTAAGAATCTTTGTGTTCAACATCTTTCTATCCTGTATAGGAAGGGTTAAAATGTGAAACTGCATTGCGTGCAAAGAAATAAGCTAAAATGAGTTGTTTTTCTTGTAAGGAATTTGCTGACCAGAAAGGAATGCACAGATGTTACCTTGGTCCAGGCACAGGCCTATCTTGGGACTGACCTCTGACCAAGGAGGAGTGCATAGATGTTACCTTGATGTAGGCACCAACTTATCTTGTGTCTGACTTTTGACCATCTAAGGCTCCAGTGAGTGAATTTATAGCCTTGACTGAAATTCCTTGTCTAGTAACCAGCTGCTGTGTATGTGTAGAAGAGGGTATAAAAAACCATGTAAAGTGTACAGAAATTAGACTGCTGACATACCAAGTACTTTGTGGCAAGTCTCCATGCATGTAAAATAAACTCTTTTTTGGCCTACCTTTAGCTGCGTGATTCTTCCAGTATATGTTAAGAGTATTAAAATCTTTTGACACTAATATCATTTTCTGTTATTCTTGGTTATGTGCACATCATATCTGAGTTGTCTATGTGCATCCAAGGTATATGGCAGCAGTACCTCCTTTGATTTACTGCTGCAGGAAGATGCCCAAAAGCTTTATGGACAAAAGCAGGGAAAAAGATTAACTTTAGGTGTAGACAACAGAGTGGTTTTCAGAACTACCTATTACTTTGAAATACCATATAAATGTGGCTATATGCTAGGGTTTGAATTTCAGAAATACTTCTATCAGAAATCATTGCTACTAAGAAATGTATCCCGCAGGTGAGGAAATTTAAGCTCACAGTAGAATCTGGTTCATAAATGGTAATGTCAGCTTCCCTGTTATAAATTCCAAGCCTTTATAACCTCAAAAAACAAAACAAAACAAAATTAAACAAGGTACTCTTGCAAAGCTGCTTGGTGTTTTCATAAAGAGTAAACTAACCTTTGACAAATGCATGAATTATGTCATAAGCCAAAGTATTACCTAACTGACTCAGCTCAAACCATACTACTTCCAAGCCTCCTGTACTCTTCTTCTATCATTACAAATATTCCCAAAACTTGCTTATATAAACATGAAGTAACATATAACAAAACTGAAAAATTCACTGCAAATATCCCAAGCAAAACTCACCACTGCATTTGTTCAAATAAAACAACTTTCAAAATAATATATAAACCAAATAAATGCCCACCTAGCCCTACAATGGTAGAACAGTATATAATCCAAGAAACACTGAACCTTCTACAAGTAGCCAAATCAAACAACTGACATGACACAGTGATTCCTTATACTGTCTTAGCTATTAATCTCTTAGCACAAAACATCTGGACAAAGCCAAAATGAATGGGGGACAAAGCTCCAAAAACAGGGACAATTTTTAAATATTGTTCTTATAAACTTAGAAAGTTGTTAGAATAAAAGGCATGGTGTTACCATGCATTTTCTGAAGGATATGAAATCTGAAACTCAAATGCCTGTCATTATTTAGTGAATTCCATTCTCACTGATTTGCTACAAAAATCCAGAAAATCACAAATTTTATGAGCAACAGCCCAAAAATATGAGGCAAAAATCTGGACATTCTGTGAAAACCTGGATAGATGAGAGGTACTGTGTTTATGCTGCAAAGCTGTCAAAGACAATTCTGCTTTACATCAGGAATGAAACTAAAAAAAAAAAAAACATTTTCCTCGAACAATTTAAAATCTATGTAGCCTCTAATGGGATGTACACTCATGTCCGATATCTCTACTTTAAACCAGTCTATGATTCCTTTCAACTAAATATCCCTCCTACACAATATTTCTCTTTACTGCCCATCCGACTTGATCCTTCTTCCCTAACTAACCTCGCTCCCCCCAATAATCACTTACACTCCACTAAATAACACTTTTACTTTCGTTCTACCCTGCCCTACCCTACATTAGCCTTATGTCTCCTATGTCACAAAACCCTAAACTTTACTGATAAAATATATTCCCCCTAGGTTTTGTTTCTAGTAAATACTGCAGTTCTTGCTGGGTCGATTACTGAATATTCAATAACCTACTTTGTTAGTAATGTTTATTCAAACATTTATATTCTGTACTGTTAAGTTTATATTCAAAAATGTATACTAATCTGTACAATCTGGAACTTTTTTCCCCCTGGGCCTCCTCTGGAAATGGGCTTTTTCTCAAATTGAGTAGCCCTGTTAACAAATGGAAAGAAATAAATAACTCCCAAACTAAGGAGCTTTTAGTGTAGTATCTGTGAAAACACAAAGGTGATGAATAAAGGCACAGGCTGCAAAAAGTCATACTTTTGAACGAAGAATATGACAAGTCAGTCTTATGTAGATGGTTTAATAGTCTAATGCCTCAGAATTCAAGAAGATATTAGGTCAGTATGCCAGTCAGCTGTCCAATAAGCACATAATTTTACTATATCACATCAAACATTCTAGCAAAAGGCTTTCCATCTTCCATCAAAATGTGAATCACTTCTGCATAAATGACAAACTATTTGTAACTGAAAACAAGTTCTCCAGCATGAGGATCAGGGTTATGAGAACTGGATACAAGACTGATACTTCCTGCTGTGTGAAACATGAAGGAGGATGACAGGATACATCAGGTGATTTCTGAGCCTTTAAGTACTATAGGGATGAAGTCTGACAATGACAAGCCTCATTTGACCTTAAGTAATAATATGTTCTGGAAAACTAGAAGGAAACAAGTATAAATTATAATTCCAAGTAAGAAGCAGAATGTGCTAGACTTTCAGGCTCCAGGTTCAAGACTACTGGCACTAGTAGTTAAATTTAGGATCTAAGCACTGCTTTCTGTAGACACCCAAAGAGTCTCCCAGAGTGAGGTTAACCTGCAAAAAACCTGAGGTGTCCAGCTGCAATTTATGAATCATTGTTAGTAATATGTCCAGTAAGGGAATCAGAGAATGTTATGCTTGGCTGGTTCATTCACAAGGTGAAGTTCAATAACTTGGAATTTCATTTGTTGGATGTGGTCATGCAATTCGGCTTTTTTTATAAGAAATTGATTTAATTCATTTTTATTTTGCACTGGTAATGATATACGTGAAATAGGTCTGTGTGTTGAAGAATCAAAACAAAAAGACTGCTTTTTGTGCATTCTTGATGACCATATTTTCTGAGTGTCTTATCAACCAGATGGTGTGAGTACAAAAAAACAGTGACTGCATATATATCTAGACAATCACACATTTGTGCAAGTGTTGGATGGTGAAGTTAACATTTTAAATGGGGCAGGTAAACTGGAGTATGCAAAGGAATGAATATTTGACTGGAGAGGTGCTGGTGTGAAGATGTGAGACCACAGAACAGCACAGAGTGTGCATTTGTGTGCGTTTCTAGATTATGGGTAAAGTAAGGGCTGGGGAAGGAGACAAGAGTGTCTTGGTCTAGGGCATTTGGTAATATAATATGCAGGGTTGGAATTACACACAGGGGGTTGGGTTAGGGTTAAGGTTAGGCCATATGTCTTAGGTTCCCCCCTGCCTTAACCTTACTCAAGTGCTATCCATATCCCTAAACCTACCCCTGCCCTTAACTACAATGCTATATCTTATACAAAGCCTCCTTCTCTAAGAGTGACATTCTGCACATAGTGTCTATTCTGGGTTTAGCAGTTGGGGTTTAGTGACATCAGGGTTTTCTACTCAAAATGAAGTAGTCAAGGTTTTCTATTCATTTTAAAGCAGTGTTTAATGTAATGTGCATTTGCTGTTTTGTGTCTGGTTATGTGGGAGACACTGTTTTGTGTGTAGATTCTGTCTCCTGATATATTTTACACACACACACACACATATATATATATATATATAGAGAGAGAGAGAGAGAGAGAGCATAATTTAATTGCAGTCAAACACATTACTGATATATTTATTAACTTTCTTGACCAGGTAGGCAGTCTGATTCTCTTCTGTTAGTTCCTGACTAGATATCAACAGTAACAGGTGTATTTTTATTGCTTGTTAGGTATTTTTTTGTTATTGTTACATAAATGATTTTGTTTTTGCTTCTGTTCTAATATCTGCCAGTACTGAGTTGTATATTGTGGCTACAGAGACCCACTATCTAGAATAATCTGAGTGGCTGTAGGATTTGGTTGAGAATAGTAGGCATTTTTGTTGTAATTTTAAGAGACTGTGAGGTTACAGATTTGGACAAGCCCATGTAAGAAAGGGCATTTGATAAATTTGTAGATTGTATTGTGCATTATCTTGAGCTATGTAAAGCTAATGTTGCTTTGGATATCTAGTCAGTCCATCACTGCTAGAGCCTGACAGTGTTGGGTTCTTTTAAGAAGGTTATCTGCAAATGTAATCGTTTTCAAGCATTTAAGCTTATTGATTTGGATTTTGGATAGATTAATTTGCACTGCTGAGGCATAGAAAAGAGAAGAAACAGAGCTGGATCATGGTCAAATGGAGCCCTAGGCAGGGTAATGGACCACCCCCTCCAGCCAAACGTATGTTCCATTCCGTGGCTGACTTTCCTCAGTTACCACAAAACACAGTTCAAACTGGTAAATTTGCATACTTTTTTCTTCTTTACTTCTACAATGATGACACAGATCCAGATTTAATTTAAAACTTTTATTTCAAATTTTATAGTAAAAATGCTGACAGACATTTGCTAAAGAAAACAAAAAAACTCACACTGAAAACAGAACTGGCATGAGCAACAGTAAACTTCTCTTTCCTTGAAACTTACGTTATTTGAATATGCATCTGGCAGCTCATTAAACTACAAGAGACTTGCTGGGATTCATAGTTAAGCAGCATATACCAAAGTACTAATTGGTGGCTATGTGAAGGATGTAGAGATTCAAAAGACAGTGGGTAACTCATTTGCCAACAGCATGAGAGAGCCCACTGAATGCAAGTGACCTTTTTCAGGGGCATCCTAAGAACACTTCCTGTTGAAGTAACTTTGACAGAGTTGCACAGTAGAAAAATGATAGCTAAGGGACTAAAACTCCACACTACAAGGAACCATTTATTAACAATTTATAGCCTTAGTCTTAGTCATCTAGATTAAGTGACAGACAAACTGTTATAGCCTAACACAGTGCAATACACATATTTACCTGCAAGAAGCAAGTTAATTAAAAAATATTCTTAGTTAAAATATTAACATTATACTTAATAGATTTCATGCTGTCCAGTTTATTTACAATTAAATGATAAACTTACTTTCAACAGTCATCAAAACAAGGAAACCAAGGATCATACTCGAAGAGTGTGGCTCATATGATGATGCTCCTGTTTACTTCATTTAATTCCTTCCTTTATAGTATAACTGCTCTGAGGTGGAGGAACCAAGTATTTATATATATATATATATATATATATATATATATATATATATATATATATATATACACACACACACACACACACACACACACACACACACACACACATACACACACACATGCGCGCAAACCCGTGCGAGTGCGACCATTAATTACAGTCACTTGCATGACTGTGTACATAACAGATTTTTGTTTGTGATCAAATAAATGAACAAATATGTAAATGATAACCTAGAAGAGAATTTTGGCTTGCTGATGTGAGAACCATACAGTGCAACCCACTGCACCCTCCATATCTTCCTCTCAATGTTTTAGCTCAAGACTTAGAGACAAAGACCCAAAATCAGGAACCTATTTTATCAATTGCTTTATATATTTAGAAAGTTGTTAGTATATAAGGTTTTTGCATTAACAAGATTTTTCTGAATCTGAAAGGTATAAAGTCTGAAACTCACATGTTTATCATTATTTACCGATTGTAGTCCACAACACTTTACCAGAAAGCCACAGGTTTTATGAGGAAGACACCAACAATATAAGGAAAAAAATAGGGACATTTGAAACTATGCCCTTTGAATACACACATGTACCCTCCTATCTACCCATCCACCCCACCACACACACACACACACACACACACACACACACACACACACACACACACACATACACACACACACAGGATAAATTACAGACATGTATTGCATGTATACCTCATATATCTGCTTGAAATCACGGAAGTGAATAACTGCATAAATAATGGCTCAGACATGGATCTCATCTCACTGCTGTCAGAACTGTACAACAAAATTCATTGCAACTCTCCTCTACCTCTCAACTTCTTAGGTCAAAAATCAGAAACAAAGGCCCCAAATCAGTTTTTAACTAGTTCTTATGTTCTTAGAAATAAGCTTTGCATTAGTGAGCATTTTCTGAAGGATAGTGTGAAATTCGCACACCTGTCATTACTTAGTGACTGCAAGTCCCACATTACACAAAGAATAAACCAAATACCTCTCATCTTCTTCACTCTAGGATTCTAGTCAAAGCCAAAAATAATGGTAGAGCAAAGGCCCCAACAGGGAGACATTTTAAATATTTATTTTATTTTATTTTATCTGTTTGTTAACTGAGTATACCCACTGGACAGTGTCCCTTTTAAGGACTGACTCAGGAGCACTGTTGCTCCAAGTCACTCAGTAGGCAAATAAAAGTGGGTGAAAGGAATAGAAATCAAACCTTCCAGTTTTGACTACTAGAAGCAGAAGTGTTTGAACAGCTTTAATTCACTTAAAAAGTTAACAGAGCAAGAGGTATTGCATAGACATACGTTTACTGAGTAATAAGGGCTATGAAACTCTAACAATTAGCATTACTGACTGACTGTAATCTTCAATGATTTACCAGAAAATGAAACACTGTTGAAGGATGAAGGCTAAAATAAGAGCTAAAATCTGGGAAGTTCAGTAATAACCACGAATGCCAACACACACACACACATACACGTGTACATGCACATGCACACATGCATGAGTATGCATGAGCACACAAACACACACACACAACACACATATACATACATGGTGTTCTGCATAGTTACTTAGCAGAGCCTCACTAAACATAGGAGCAGGTGAGTTGACACATGCAAACAGGGCACACAGGTCACACTATTACCTGAAGTGCAACACTAAAATACAAAGTAAGGACACTTTACTGGTAATGTAACATTCAGGAGCATGGTCAAATCTAGTAGTAAGGAGATCATTGTGCGAAGCTCAGCAGGTCATCCCAAATAAAAGCAGAATAATGTTCATTGGTTCATAGGTGGTTACTGGGCTACTGATCCGAAGGTCTTTATAAGCCTAGCTGTGCGAAACCCAATATAAACGATCCTGCCCAAACTCAAGATCTTAGCAACAACTGCCCATATCTAGGAGGGTCTTGGGTGAAATCCTGGGCAGGAATTTACAGTTTCCCATCTAGTCATCTACACTACACTTAAACAGGGTCATACAGGGGCTTTGTTTGATGTGAACTGGTAGCCTATTACAGAGGAGTGACATCCTCTGAAAGACATATATGTCTTCCCAGCATGTCTTGTTTATCTCACTGGCCAGGTTAAGGACCCAGGAGTGGGAGACTCTTGTCCCATTTGACTTGCGGATGTACAGCATTTTCCTTAGGTTTGGATTTGAGATTGATCTGTAGGCCAGGCACAAATCTTCTGTAAGTAGTCTGTACACTACTGAGTACAGTGACAGTGACTTCAGTCTGTCAAGGTATGGCATGCTGGAGACCCTGAATTTTCTTGGTTAGATATCTCTGAGGTCTTTCAAGTTGCTGCAGGTGCCTGGTAAGGTACATACCAATGGGGGCATTGTATTCAATTATTGGCCTGATGATGGTCGAGTACAGGGGTGTTATGACCTCTTTCACTCTTGAAGCAATGCCTTTGCTAAGGAGGTATGCAACACAGAATGTCTTCCTTACTACAGCAGACACATGGTGGCCAAAGTTTAGGCTACTGTCAACTTGCGTTCTGAAGTCTCTCAGTACTGAGTTGTTACTTAGGGTATTATTATTTATATGATAGTCAACAGGAATATCGTTTTTACCAAAGGGGATGATGATGCTTTCTTTTGCATTGAGTTTGACTCCATTGCTTTGGCACCAGTCATTGGTTTGTGTAAGTTCCTTTTGAAGTATATTGATATTGTTTGGGGATTCAATGATTGAACCTAATTTGCAGTTTTCAGCAAACTTACTCAGCCACAGCCCCTCTGATTTGGCCTGAACTTCTGAGAAGTATATTCCAAACAATAGGGGACCTGGCACTGACCCCTGTGGAACCCCACTGGTGACAGGTCTGCTCATCTCCAGCTTTGAATAAGTGTGATCTGTCAGTGAGTCAGTTAGCAACCCACCTAATGACATAAGGGTTGATATTCAACTGGGAGAGTTTATCAATGATGCCCGAATGTGGGATTGTACAGAAGGCCTTGACTAAGTCAAGGTAGGCTGTATGCACAGATTTGCCTTCATCTATCGCTCTGGTGACGTTTTCCAGCATGACCTGCCTTTGACAAAACCAAACAGTGTTGGATCGAGGGTTTGGAGATCACCTGTATCCTTATTTATAAAGTTCTTGATGATTTGTTCTATGGCCATAGAGATAAGGCTGGTTAAGCTTATTGGTCTGTAGTCCCCAGGGTCTGTTGCTCTACCCCCTTTAAGAAGGGGGATGATGGTTGTTGTTTTCCATTCGGCAGGGACAAAACCAATACTCAGGCTGTGGTTGAAGTGAGTACCTAATGGAGTTGCTAACACATGTTTCAGACCATTTAAAATGCAACCTGGAATGTAATCCATTCCCACAGAGGCTGTGTTTTTGTCCTTCGAAAGAGCATTACTGACTTGTTCTTTTTAGATGTAAGATCAGGGAGATGTAGTGGGAATGCTTTGTGGAATGTTTGGGGGGGACGGGGGGGTGAAATTTCCACCAAACCTGTCAGCTAATAGGTTAGCTATTTTCACAGGATCAGTGTGTGTGATGCCATCCACAGCTAGTTCAGCACACGTCTGGATCCTACCTTTTAGGTTACAGATATAGCTGAAGAATGTCTTATGGTTATTCTTAGCTATGGCTGCTAAACTTTTTTCGAAGTTGCCCTTAGAGGATCTTACAGGTTGTTTTATTTGTTTGTTCAGGCAGAGGAGGGTGTTCTTCCTGTGCTGGCACCTCTCTTTTTTAATCTTAGACAGCAACGTCTTCCTCTTGTTGTATAACTTATTAATGCTAGATGTCCACCAAGGAGGCTTGTTTTTTTCTTGAGGATCTTGTTTTGATCCTATCAGGTACAGCTGTGTCGATACATTTGCATAAGTCTTTGTGCAGGGCATTTGTATATACCTTAGTATAGTTGTCAATGCCATCTGTGGGAACAGGAGCTTGGAAATTACTTATGCCATCCCTTAGGAGGGTATAATTCGCTTTGGTGAAATTTTTTAGCCTGCTTTCACCTAAGAGAGGTTAAAGTATTATAGCTACTTCAAATGTGACTAATTTGTGATCAGATTTAACCAGTGAAGGTTGTATACCTGTGGTGGTGCAACGGTTACCCATGTTGGTGAGGACCAGGTCGAGAATATTTGAGCCTCTTGTGGGGATGCATAGTATTTGTTCCAGGGCATTAGTGTTAACAAAATCCAAGAACCTTTGTGCGAGCATGTTGGTAATCATATAAGTTTCACAGTTAATGGAGGGATGGTTAAAATTGCCCATGACTAAAGTGGTTGTAATTTGGTTGACATAAGTAGGTCCAAATAAACAGCGTGGATATCTTGGTTCAATAAAGGGCCTATAGATAATGATGACTTGAAGGGGGATCTTACCCACAGTTAGTTGAACTTGGAGTAACTCCATGGAGTTTTCCTATCCAACCAGTCTAGAGATGTATTTATCTTTGATGAAGATAAAGACTCCTCCTCCTTTGGTTCTCACATATTCATTTTGCAGTCTGAAAGTGTGGAAGCCATTGTAGCATTGCAAGGCCAGGTTACTCTTGGTGGTCCTGAACCAACTTTCTGTGACTGCACATACTTCAACATCCTCCAGGGAGAGAAGTGCATCCAGAGAGTGGAGTTTTCTAATTTAAACTTCTAGCATTTAGCAGCATAACATTTAATTTATTTGTGAGTAATATTTTCACATCAGAAATTTTGTTTTTGAGACCTTGCCTAAAAAAAAGCACTATGGAGGAGGTGAGTGCCTTAGCCAGTAACTGAAAGCCTAGAGATGACAGGTGAAGACCCTCTCTGGCAAAACAGCGTAGTCAATCAACCATGTCATCCCAGGCTGACAGGAACTGGATCCTCTTAGAATGACACCAGAAACTAAGCCAATTGTTGAAGTCAATCATTTTTTGTTTATACTGTGGTATCATCCTAGGTGAGGGTAGAATGCTGCTCAAAGCTAGGGACATACCTGCCTGGGGCACATATTCCCAGAGCTCAATCATGTCCCTCTTCATATAGTCCAGTGAGGTATATCTCAAGTCATTCACACCAACATGAACTATGACAGAGTCATAACAGTACATGTTGTTGAGAGGCTTGAGTACATGTGTGATCTGACAGATCCTGGCACCCACCCGATAGACAGATGACAGTAACCTTCTCCTTGTTCAGCCTGGTGAGTGGGACATCTGTGTATCTCACAATGAGTCACCTATAGCTAAACATTTTGGTTTAGATGTTCTTTTCCTTAGGAGATTATCTGGTGAGACACTGGTTCTTGTGTTTTTATGTGAACTGAGTGCTTAGGTGCTGTATTAGGTGTAACACATTTGCTCTTGGAAGGTCTCTGGTGTTTAGGTAGGTTTCCAGCGAGTACCTCCACATATGATGGTTTATGTGTTGAGTGCATGGTTTGCACAGGAGTTGTAGTATGTGAGGTGACAACCTGTGCTGTGTTACTGTTCTGTATGTGAGAGAGCAAGGATTCCAGATTCTTAGTGTAGATGCATCTCTCACAAATTGTACTTGGGTGATTTAGGAGTAGAGGATTGTCAGTGTACATGAGGTAGTTACTACACTACTTCAGGATACCTATGTCAATCAGGCTGGTAGGAGAAATGGAGAGGAAATTGACCATCCATAATGCTAGGTTAAATCCTGTTTTCACAGTGGGGAGATAAAATGGAGGGGTGTGGTATAACTGGGTGCTCTAAATGGGGTCTATACTAATGGGGTGCTTTATAAAGGGTCGATACTAGTGGGGTTTCTCTAATTTGTATAAGACTATTGTAGACTTAGTGGTTTTGGGGCTGTTTAAGGGGCAAAAGAGCAGATGAGGTGCTTGTTGAGCAGCTGAGAGGAATTTAAGGACTTCTTTGCTGGATCACAGCTACTAAGGGAAAATTTATCTACTGAAGTTTTTGCGTCTATAACAGCCAATGGTTACCCCCAATTAGTCGTAGTGCTCTATGGTGCATGGAGGTACACTAAGTGTAAACAGATGAATAAAGCAGAGCAGTGACTGGTCACCTAACTCTCTGGAGCTGTGTTAAAACAAGTGCAAACCTTTGCAAACGCAGCACTAATGTAGCAACACTGACCAACTGAATTAAACAATGTAACCAATAAAAAAGCTCAAAACTGAGCCATGTGCCAGCAACCTTCAATCAGATGAGTCCTAACTGCACTCTCCTGCCACAAGGGTGTAGGAGGGGCCCTCTCCAACAATAGACAGCCTGCTTTAGTGCTCAATCTAACAAACAGAACCAGATACAGCAGATCTGAATGTACTGTATGCTACAGCAGACAAAAAGTGCAAAAAAAATCATCAAGAACAGTTTTTAAAAATCACCAATATAGCAAAAATACTGTTTAAAAGTACAAAATACAGTATAAAATTGTACTTATGGTTAGCAGAATGCAACAGCTTATTTTGATTGCACAGATGAATACAGCAGAGCAGTGTCTGTTCTCCTAACTCTTTGGAGCTGTGTTAAAACACAAAACTAAAAAGTAGCCAACAGGGATTATTGGTACTAGCAAGCCAATATTAAACTCCTGTTCTGAACCCTGTTTATTTCCCTTCTCTCTCAAGATGTAATAAACATATCCCCAGATGAAAATTTTCTACTAGGGAAGCACAGAGGTCACAATACAAGCTCTACACCAACTTAATCTTGTACTGTATGGCTGCAGGCACTTGCTGCAGGCACTTAAAACCATAACTTCCTCTAGATATCCTACAGAAACTCTGTGTGTATTTAATATTCAGTGCTGTGTGAAGCAGCTCATTCCTCTCTAGAACTCTGTTTAAGTAACTCGTAATCTCTTAAGCTGTGCTTCCTCTGCAGGCCAAAGTAGTAAACAACTGGAACTCTGGATATGAGCTTTCCAACTGTCTCTGTAGTCAGCTTGGTTGAAATAGGCATCCTGAGACAATGCAGCAATTGTCTTATGTTCACTGACAACCACTTACTGTTTAAACAATCTACCTCAGTGTGAGAGAGAGAGAGATAGTTATATAATGTTATGGGAGGCAAAGCTCTCACAAGAAACCACTATAAATAACAAGGTTGTGAGCCCCACACATCACCACACTAAACCTATCTCAAACATCTCAGATGAAACACCTGGACCTATATCTGATGAGGCTCTTAGAACTACACTGTCATGGCCTCCTAAATGTAACTCAAGAGAGACCGTCACAGTCCATTGTCAATCAGGGGTCAGGATTCACCACATCACACAAGCACTCAAGTCCCTGCACAAAAAGTACACAAATGACACAAACATACCGGTGTAAATTATTTGAGATGTATCTCCCTGGATTATATGAAGAAAGATATGATGGAGCTCTGAGGCAGGTATGAACCTATCCTTGAACAGTATTCTGTCATCACCAAGAAGGATGTACTGATATAACAAAAGATAACTGACTTCAACAATTAGCTTAGCTTCTGGTGTCATTCAAAGGGAGTACACTATATTTCAACCTGGCATGAGATGATAGACAGTCCAAGCTGCTTTGCCAGGGATGGTCTGCACCTCTCCCCCCCAAGGCTTCAATATATAGGTTAAAACCTTGTCCACCCCCATAGTGCCTTTTTTAGCAAAGACAGTCTTCTAAAACATCCAACATAACTAAACAGAATCAGCACATTAAGGTATTCCTGCTCAAACAAAAAATCCACACCCTACAAGTACTACTTCACTCTGTAAAATCCATATTAATGCATCATCACTGTCACCTAGATCAAGACCAGTGAAAGTGTTCCATCAGTTGAGGACTTCAATGCCTATCACTCATACAGGCCCACTGCATTAGAAGTAGTCCCTAAAGGAGGAAGTATCTCTATACTCCTAAAACAAATTCTCATCTCCAAACTGGTCAGACAATGTAATAACTCCTCTATGACCATCTCACTATAAACAAAACACTTTATCACATCATAGCTAACTACAAGACACCCTTTATGTCACCTGTGGCCCATACTTCCCACCTAACTAGTATAGAATCCCTTTGTATAAAACCAAACACCATTCTCCTAGGGGAGTTCATCTATCCCACAATCAGCTGGGAGACTTACACATCCTCAAACATTTATGCTCAGAGTTTCTACATTCACCTTAAGACTGAAGCCCAAAGGATCCTCCAGGACCCCAGTATTCAGAGATGATGCAAAAATAATTCTATTAAAACTGACTGACAACCTGGCTAAATATGAAAACCCTTCCATCTTGACAGTCTCATTGCTTATATGAAATATTTTACTACCAAGTTCTATGTACATGTGAGTAGTTGTATAAATGCATCTGTCCCCCTCAGAAATAAATACAATACAAAATTCAATAATTAACCACTGTGGCGGAACTCTAATACAATCAGGCTCTGTAACCAAAGAAAAAATGCATTGCACACAAAAAAAAAAACCCCATACTAAACTAAACAAGGAACTCTGAATCATTATCAAATCAAGAACCAAATAAAGCACCAAGACCAAATGTAGGTAAAATCCAGTAGTTTTAATGGACCCAGAACTGGGAAGGTAAAACAAGACAAGTAGCTTGAACTTCATCAGACTAACAGCAATGTGAAAACTAAGTGTCACTTAAATACTTTAAATAATTTAATTAATTAATTAATTTAAAAAGACAGTCCTAACTAAAAATCCTAGAAGAACAGTCCTA